>NW_025953366.1:0-249641 GCF_018812025.1 Megalobrama amblycephala
AAAAACACTCAAAAATAAACTGCATTGAAGGGTGATTGATGAGTCCAGGTGTTTATGGTGATGTTGTCATGCTGAAAGCTGGTTGGGATGTGGGGACTTTGGCACAATGTTTTGGAATTCACTCGCAGGCTCCCATGTGTCATCCCAGGTTTTGCCACTGTAAAACATCATAAGTGTACATAATGTCATTAGAACACAGAGCAAAAATCAAGATCACTGTCATGTTTAAATTAAAGAGATGACATTTAACGATGCTTGTTAAAGCAGCTTTAATCCTGGTTAACCCAAGTGGTGGAATGTAACTGCACATTTACTCAGTAATTTACTTAAATACAAATTTGAGGTAATTGGACTTAACTGGCATATTTTCATTTTACACAGTTTTATACTTATACAACATTACATCTCAGATTTAAATATTGTACTAGAACAGTTTAGAACACAGATCTTATGCTCGACTGCAATCTGTCCTTTGAAAATCACATTTCCAGCACATGTACAACAGGATTGTCCATCTTAGAACTTTTGCTAAAATATGACACATGCTTAGTGTTTCAGATGCTGAAAAATTTGGGGGATGAATCACTGCTACTATTGTAATGCATTGGGTGGATGTCCTGCAGGCTCAATAAGCTTCAGCTAGTTCAAAATGTAGCCGCTAGACCACTTACTAGAAGCAGAAAATATGATCACATCAGCATCATTTTATTGTCAATACATTGGCTGCTTGTCAACTAATTTAAAATGATATTAATTACTTGAAAAGCACTGGATGTTCCAGCTCCTCATTACCAACAATACCTTGTGTCCGCTTCAATCACAGAATTCCAAGATCTTCATATAATATTCTAAATAAAGTTGAGGTAGATCATTCTCCCATTTGTCTCTGAAACTATGGAATAGTCTTCCAAGCATTCCAAATTTAGAGACAGTCAGTTTACAACCAAACTCAAGACTCATTTCAGTTACACACACACACACACACACACACACACACACACACACACACACACACGTTTATTTTTGTGAATTGTGGGGACATTCTATAGGCGTAATGTTTTATACTGTACAAACTGTATATTCTACATTAGCAAACTGTATATTCTGCCCCTATAGCCAGGGACACACTTAACTACTAGCTGAAACATTCTGAGCTCAATACACAAAGACATTTTCTTCGACTAAAGCACATTTAAATACTTACACAAGGAATTTAAATGCGACTGTAAACGCTGACTAAACGCAACTGGCTATGACTTGACACACTTGGGCATGATCAGTCGTAAGTATCAAATTACAGTCATAATAAGCCTTACAATTGTTCAGTGTGTGCCTGGCTTAAACCTACCCATCACAGGAAACTGTCTGCATTTTTGAATTTCAAAAAAACACTGTTTAGTGTGTCCTCATAAACCATGTTTACATTGTAATGCCCATGTCATTATACACATTTGTGTCCTTGTATACAACCATGTATACAAGAACACACACACACACTTTACATACTATAACTCTTTTTTTTTAAGTGAATGGCACCTGCACCAATACCTTTCTGTTTGTTTTTCTGTCTCATCCTCAGGATGCAAGACCAGAGGCTTCAAGGGCATGCCTGCCAGATCTAGCTCTTCCCAATGCCTCTGCCTCATCGCTATTTAAATCAGAGTACTGACCATCGACCTCACACCAGTTTCTCTACAGGCTACCTCAGAGGATTATTTACTGCCAAGATCAGGGAGCTTATAACAAAATATCCAAGTTACTTTTTCAAATAAGTAACACAAGTTACTTTTTCACATTTATTGACTGACACCTCTCCTGTCCTAAAGTTGAGAGAAATAAAGTGCTAAAGAGGTGTTGTGTGCGCTGTGTGAACATCATGGATGTTGTAGTTCTAGACCAGGGGTGGCAAACCCTGGTCATGAAGAGCCACAGTCCTGCAGAGTTCAGCTCCAACCCTAATCAAACACACCTGAACAAGATAATCAAGGTTTGTAAGGTTGCTAGAAAGCTACATCAGGTGAGTTTTTAAATCAGGGTTGGAGCTAAACTCTGCAGGACTGAGGCTCTCCAGGACCAGGGTTTGCCACCCCTGATCTAGACTAAATGTGAACATTTACTCACATTTACGCCCTCCACTGTACAGGAATGGATATGCATTTCCTTCTGCCTAAGGCTTATTAATTTCACATTTGGTGTGAAAGAGCCTTAAACATTTGCCAAAATATATATTTTTTGTTGTTATTAAATACAAACAAACAAGCCCAGGTGAAAAAAGTAATGCAAATAAAAAGTAACTAAGTAACGCAATTAGTTATTTTTTAAGGGAGTAATGCAATATTGTAATGCATTACTTTGCCAACACTGGACATCACTGACATGAACTTCCATGCTGCTTTTAAGACAGCAGTTGAACTTTGCCAACATTGTATTGGGTCATGGAATGGACTAATCCATTGCATTGAAATGGAATTAAAAAGGAAATAAAACATGACTTACCACACAGTGCAAGGCAACCAGTGAACTTTCAATTCAGCTTTCCCCTACACAGACACAAACAAACACACGTAATAATTACTTTAACTGTTTAAGCAATCACTGGATATTATCTTTTAAAGGTCAGAGTCAGTCACAAATCAGTCACTGAGTCCAGCACATGGCCTAATAAGACATTTTACCTCATTTATCCGTTCCCCAGTTATTTTATCAAAAAGGAAAACCTTCTGCCTACTACATTTTCGACAACCTGAAATAATGAAAAGACAAGTTTATTAAGCCACGAATGCCATGCTTTGTAGCTGAATCACACAAGCCCATATTTATAATTTCACATGTGAGGTGATATGCAGTCTTTTCCATTTGTGTCAAAGTGAATTTGTCCCCGTTTTTGTCAATCAAGCAAAATGTACTGGATTGGTTTCCCTCAACCCTTGGACATTGGCCACTAAACCACAGCTAAACAACTACGTAAATAACAAAATACTGTGAACTGGCTACCAATGTCCTGGTTAGCTGAATGAATCCAATTTACATGAAGTCAGCTTTGACTGGGAGCAAATTTATTAATAGTGTGGAGTAAGATGTACCATGCAAAAAGTTACCTTTTCTTCTGTTCTTTACCAGTGGCACCTCCTGACTCAAAGGCTTGGAAATGGAAGAGGGAGATGGATATGGAGTAGAGACAGGGGTGGTAGAGTGTGACGCGGTAAAGGTGTTTAACCTTCTTTTCCTCTGCCGCAGTGGAGGTGGAGGAGGGGAAGAAAGTGAAGGAAGAACAGTTGTAGGAGTAGCAGAGGAAGGAGGAGAGAGAAAGGTTGGAGAGAGTGAGGAAGACACAGGAACAAGATTCAGAACAAATACGGGTTCAGACTGCTTGGTGAGGCTCTCCGGCTGCTCCGTGGTTTGTCTCTCCAGCTGCTCCGCAGTGAGGCTCTCCGGCTGCTCCACGGAGACGCTCTCCGGCTGCTCCCGGCTGCTCCATGGTTTGGCTCTCCGGCTGCTCCACGGCGATGCTCTCCGGCTGCTCCACGGCGATGCTCTCCGGCTGCTCCGCAGTGAGGCTCTCCGGCTGCTCCATGGTTTGGCTCTCCAGCTGCTCCACGGCGACGCTCTCCGGTTGCTCCGCGGCAACACTCTCTGGCTGCTGTGCTGTGGAGGTTGCTAAAATACAAGTTTAATTTGTACATAGTAACAGAGAAATATACATGTATTTTAAATAACCATAATTTCTAAACAAAAACATTACTCTTACCTTTTGTTAAGATAAACTCATAAGCCCTCCGCATCTTCTCCAAAAGAATTTTGGTGACAGGAGTGTGGTGCAGATGTGTAATAATATCTGCCACCCACTTATTTGAAGCCCTTTTGTCCTGTTTCCCAATAAATAAAATTGGCTTGTATCCAACAGCCTCAAGTTTCTGCACCTGAAATGAACAAAAGCAGTTATCACACATTAGTTAGCAACACCCACTGAAGTATTAGAAACATTAGCACTGTTAAAAGCAATTTTATTTAATGAAAAACAATGCAATAAAATGAGCCATAACCCGTTTCATTAAGATTATTTTAGAAGACACATTACTCTTGAACTGTATACAATCGATCATCAATATAAGGTAAGGCCAGAGGTACTGCTAGTTTCTGCCATTGCCATCATGACTTACTTAATACTTGACACAGAATACAATTTTGTAACTCTTTAGCAAAATTTATAAGTAAAGATGGATTCTTCCATGTATGAAATAAGACTATGTTTGTAAAGGCCAGATCATATTAGTATGATATTCAGTATATGAAAAACATGGCCTTTCAGTTTTACTTCACACTAATTTATGAAATATGAACTATTTTACTTACTGCAATACGGGCAGAATCAATTAGACGCCCAGCATTTCTGCTTTTAAGGACAGATTTCCCCCACTGGCTATCCAGTGATGCCACTTTTTCATTTATTTTTTTTTTGGTGGACAGGCTTCCAAAGCAGACATGACAGGTTTTCCTGCTTGCCTGATTGGGAGTCTGGCAAGAAGGGCAGGACCTGAATTTGGGCCTTGTCATGACTAGACAAGAAATATAACAAACAAACAACAGATTGACAAACTGTTACAATAAAGAGGATTTTTAGGAACTATTAAGAGAACTGGAGAGATGATCAAATAAAACAAATAAAGATAAAAACAGAGATAAAGATTAGAGAGAGCTAAAAAGAGACTGACAAGTAAACTACAGCACAGACAGGTAAACAGGACAGACGTGGCTCTTATAAGTGCCTTTATTGTGTGAGTGAGTGTGTGTTTGTCTGTGTGGTTGGGTTTAGAATAAGGAGCAGGCAAATTCGAAAGACCTGATGAGAGAGAAAAAAAATATATTAAGAATTGAATACCTTACACCAGAGGTGTCAAACTCTGTTCCTGGAGGGCCGCAGCCCTGCTCCAACAAACATACCTTTAACTTTTAAATAAGCCTTAAGGACTTGATTAGCTGAGTAAGGTGCATTTATTTAGGGTTGGAACTAAACTCTGCAGGGCTGCGACCCTGTTTGACACCTGTGCCTTACACTTTACACCAGTATTCTTCATCAATGTTGCCAGATTGGACAGTTTTCCACCCATTTGGTTGATTTTGGGTTACACCATGTGTGAATAAATGGGCTTGGGCAGGTGGAATTTTGTTATTTTAATACAAAAGAAAGAAATAGAAAACTGAGAAATTGTGCTGAGACACAATAATGTTGTTATGAATTTGTTTCTACTGTTTATTATAGATAATATTTAGGCGTTTATTGTCAGATTATTTGTGGATTTTAAACAATTACTGGGCTGGAAACAAACTAATCTGGCAACCCTGTTTTTTACCGGACCATTTATAAATAGGTAACTGGAAACACATCAGTACTGAAAATCTTGTATTCCCCATGATTGCACCTTCATGATTATATGCGAAAAAAATTAACTTGAATTTAATTAGCTAACTTTGCTAGCCTACTGCACATTTGGTGCAGCAAGTAATTTATATATATATAAAAAAGTTTTCTATCATTAACCGTCCTAATAAATTGCTGCCTTACACTTCTAAAAGTTCTAAACACAACTTGACCTGATTCTACAGTTTTTAGTGTGTGAATTTAAGAATAGTCTCGATCTCTATTAATTAACTTTTCTACTTACCAAGTGGAAAATCGCAATGGACCTTGGGATCGCGATCGCGCCATACAATGACGTCAGCGTTATTAATTTTGAGGATTTTTAATAAATAAATAAATAAACAAACAAGACATTGATTAATCGAACACAAGCATATATACATATTTATTTATCAATACCAGAGTCCTATAAAAATACATTATCCAGCATGCACCCTAATTAGTCACTTACCCTGTGACCAGAAAACGCTTAAACTTCTTACTACACGCACCGTGGAGCGTTGTTAAACTCACCTCTGAATGCTGTTCTACCTGCAGTTGAGCGTTGTTTTGGTTAAACTCACCTCTGAATGATGCTTTAGCTGCAGTGGGGCGTTGTTAAACTCACCGCTGAATGCTGTCGCACACACGATGACCGTTGTTAAACTCACCGTTGTTCATTTTCTGTGAACGCTCCCCCTTTTTCTCAGAGGGCACTTTAATATCAGACTGCGAGGGATTTCTTAACATTAAAAACCAGTTGGGTGGCCAGATAAAGATGATATGGGGGCCGCCATTTGACCACACTCGGCATAGATCATTTATTGCAGCCTATTCCTATCTATTCTTATTTATTGTAGTCTCGATCCATCCACAGCAGACAACGGGCTGCGGTGTGTTTACCCAAGACGTCAAATTTCAACGCCGCAGGCTCCGGTTCAGAGTTCCATTGAAGTCTATCGGACTGCCCTGCTCGTTGAAAAATGACGCCAAGGGGGTACCCAGTGCGTTAATATGTGACGCCAAGGGGTCCTGACCAAGCGTCCATATGTGACGAGTTGGGAGTGAGAACGTGTTGATTTTTTTCACCTGGGCCAGGTACGTGTTAACGAATCTTATTGTTTTATTGTGTATTATTCATCAAATTATATTAACTGTGCTTCAAAATCTTGTGTTTATTTGTGATAATCTTAGCACTTTATTATTATCGCCCAATAAACCTGGTATTGTGTATTATGACTGACTTTTAATTTCTTTGTTCCTCTTTTCTTCTAAATGCATGTAGCCTAAATGTAACAATAGGCTAATAATAATAACAACAACAACTATTATTATTATTTATTGTATTTATTATTTAAATGTATTTTTTTATTAATTATTTTTATTCATTCATTATTTTTTATTATTTATGACTATAAATGAGTGCACTTAAGACAGTATGTTTATCATAAAATAATTAATGAATGCTTTATTTAAAAAAAAAAAAAAAAAACTTTTTACAGTTTTAGAAATGTTTGTGTACTATTCAGTCTGAACATGAAGACTTGTTTTGGTGGTTTTATTATACTAAGCTTTTTACCCAAAATGGACTTTAAAAGATAAAAATAACGGAAATTCTCAAATGAATTCTGAATGGAAGTTCAGGAAATTCTCCATTTTGTAAAATAAAATAAAATAAAGTTTATTGCATCCCGCACCTAAATAGGTGGCCTGGTTGAATCTGCCGGCAAAGATTGGAGGCGGGGCCACAAATCCGGCAGTTTTTACAAAACCGTGGGAACGGATTGTGAAAGCGTGCGCACGGATTATGAATCTGTGGGAACGGATTTAAAAACCGAGGGTACGGGTTTGCGAAATCTGAGCGCACGGATTGGAAATTCGTGGGTACGGTTTATTAATCCGTGGGCACGATTTGTTAAACCGAGGGAACAGTTTAAGAATCCGTGAGCACGGTTTATAAACTGAGGGAACGGATTGCAAAACCGTCGGCACGGATTGTTTTTTTTTCTCCTATGGGTGACGTGCGGGGCTCCGTAGGGCTCCGTACATTCGCTCCGGTTCCCGCAGGTTTCGCGCTCACAGCGAAAGCGCGCGCACCACTGTGGAGCGAATAAGCCACGCTCAGTCTCAAACAGAGACAGAAGTCAAACAGAGTCACCAAAATGAGTGGCTTACTGCGCTTAAAAGATCAAATACATACAAAATTATGTCAAAATGCTCGTCTTGGCAATTATTCAGATAAACACAGTCAGTTTTGGATCGTTATATATCTAAGAAAGAGAACGCATGTTGTATAGAGGGTATGCATCGACGTCACTTTCCCGACGAAAACGCGCTCCCTCAGCTGGACTGAGTGGAACCTGCTGCATGACTGGATTTAATAGAGGAAACTGCGAAAACGTGAGTAAAACAAATGATTACACTAAAGGTTGGAATTGAATGTGTTCCTTACAACTTATAAAAATAAACCTAATCCATGGATATTGACATGCAGCCAGGTGTTTCCTGACATTTATATGTGCCTGATTTCGATGACAGGGAAATACATAAAGCAAATCTGCCTGTGAATATTTTATATAACTACAATATAGGTAGCTTTAAATCCGCGTAATCACTTATATTAATGTTATATCGTCATATTGTCCAGCCCTAAAACATATATAGTTTTATAGTACAGTTTTTGTCAGTGTTGTTTATTTAAAAACACCCAATTATGCAGAATATAAGATGGTAAATATTTAATTGATGAGTTGTCAACATAATATATAACAATACAATATATACGGTATGATTTGACCTCAAAATCCAACAATTTGACAAAATGATACCTGCAAAACATGTTTCTCTGCTGGAGTCCAGCTGTTTCTGCACTCTCAGAAAAAAAAGTACAAAATTGTACCTTTAGGGGTACAATGGTACAAAGGTACAAATTTGTACCCTTGTGATTTGTACCTTAAGAGACCAGTTTTGTACCTTTGGTGACAATTTTGTACCTTTATTTAACAGTACAAAAATTGACCCTTCAAAAAGGGTACAAAATTGCCTTTGACAGCGTACAATCGTTGACTATAATGAGATATATATATTTTACACACATACACGCTGAATTAAAATCAGAATTTATTAAATCCTTTCATTTTCACATTTTATAACATTTCATTTTAAACACATTTTTAAACATTCCATATGAGTCCATCTTGCCGGGTGTTAAAAAGTAACACTGAAGCAGTGTTAAAGTGAATGAGATAATTGATTGATGATTGAGTGATGATTGACAATTAGTGGAGTCACCTGATGTTAATAAGCAGAATCACTGAAGGAAAGAGAGAAAAAAGGTGTTAATTAATGTTTTATGAATGTTTCATTTCAAGTCACCATGAAAGAGGTCAGCGTTTGCTTTAGTTGGGCTCTTGACTCTTTACCTTTTATTGTTAATTATTCTCTGGCTGCTCCAGCTTTGTGTTTGTAAAGCACGTTTGTTATAGTCAGAGAAAATACGATCTGGTCACGATCTAATTTGATGTTGACATAATCATCATGTGGTGGCCTGATGTTGTTTAGAGTCTAAATCTCTGACTGTGTGCTTGATGTGTAGCTTTAGTATTAATGATTGTAGTCCTGTGATTTTACAGCTTGAGACCCAACAGCAATATTAATTTTTTTTTTCTTTTTTTTTTATAATAATACATTATGCACTGAAGCTTCAATGTTTAAACACACACAGACATCAAGAATCAGCATATGATTCTCAAGAACGGTGACGTTAAATAAATACAAAATACTGACAAACAGATCAACTCTGAACATCACAAAACAAGCTACTGTCACAACAAAACAACAGAAAAATAAAGCAAACATGAACAATCTACGAAAATTACAGGACAATTCAGCTGCATAATTTATTCATGCAGCAATGCATGATGGGAGCCATGGATGAGTTTTGATTGGTGGCTCCCATCATGCACTGCAACATGAAGCACTTTGTTTGATTGTCACCATTGTTGAGGCTCATATGCTGATTCTTGATGTCTGTTTGTGTTTAAAAATAAAAACTTTTCAGATTGTAAGTGCTCTGCTGGATCTCAACAGATTTACTGTAAAGAAATAATATAACATCTATATCACCAGTTAATGCTGGATGTCACCAATGAATCTGACCATTTCACAATGAGAAAACACAACCATTATGACTGTGATTCCCAAAGCATTGTAAACCTAAACTGACAACCTTTGGCTTACAGCACTATTGGGAAACACAGTATAGATCATAGTTTCTCTGACTATAACAAATGTGCTTTACAAACACAAAGTTGGAACAGCCAGAGATAAATGAATGTTAATAAAGAGAGTCAAGAGCCCAACTAAAGGAAATGCTTTTCACCATCATGGTGACTTCAAACTAAACTTTCATTCAAACATTAACATCTAAACATCTGTTCATTCTCAGTAAGAACTTTTGTTGATGTATGACAGAAATCAAATCAAACTGGTTAATAATAAGTGTAATAATGTTTAATGGCTGGAAGTCAGTTGTAGTTGTTGTGTCGCTCTCTTTTTCTCTTGTTGTTTCTTCAGTGATTCTGCTTATTATCATCAGGTGTCTCCACTAATTGTCAATCATCACTCAATCATCAATCAATTATCTCATTAACTTTAACACTGCGTCAGTGTTACTTTTTAACACCCGACAAGATGGAGTCATATGTACACTTTGGGTGTTCATTTAACACTGGGCATTTTGCTGTGTTCAGATTACTGTTTGCCCCGCTGTTGTCATCTGTTATCAGAGACTCTTTCTGACCACTGTTGTGGAAATTTTAATTTTTCATATGATTTTTACTTATTCTTATGAAATATAATGCTTATGGAACATGATATGATGTATGTTAAAAACATGTCTGTGCTAACAATGTGTGGAAAGTTACAGCCGCTAAGAGATGTTCCTAATATGGTAAAAGGACAGAGGCTTCGGCCTTGGAGGTTAGAGATATAAAAGTGAGGGGAAGCTTTCGTTCTTTGTCTTACACTCTGCAGCTACTTGTGTTTCTGTTGACTGTCTGAACTTTCTTGCAAGAAATAAAACTTTCGAAAGACAATTGGACGTGTTCATCTCTTACGCAGTAGAGTCGGGTTGATTATTTGCTACAACACTACCGTTCCCCCCGCCGTTGTCATTTGTTGTCTGAGACTCTTTCAGAATACTGTCCCCCCGCCGTTGTCATTTGTTGTCTGAGACGCGTTCGGAATACTGTTCTCCTCGCCGTTTTCATTTGTTGTCTGAGGCTCTTTCGGAATACTTTCCTCCCCGCTGTTTTCATTTGTTGTCTGAGGCTCTTTCGGAATACTTTTCTCCCCGCCGTGTTCATTTGTTGTCTGAGGCTCTTTCGGAATACTTTCCTCCCCGCTGTGTTCATTTGTTGTCTGAGGCTCTTTCGGAATACTTTCCTCCCCGCTGTGTTCATTTGTTATCTGAGATTTGTTCGGAACACTGTTCTCCCCGCCGTTTTCATTTGTTGTCTGAGACTCGTTCGGAATACTGTTCTCCCCGCTGTTTTCATTTGTTGTCTGTGACTCATTCGGAATACTGTTCTCCCCGCTGTTTTCATTTGTTGTCTGAGGCTCTTTCGGAATACTGTTATCCCCGCTGTTTTTATTTGTTGTCTGAGGCTCTTTCGGAATACTTTCCTCCCCGCCGTGTTCATTTGTTGTCTGAGGCTCTTTCGGAATGCTGTTCTCCCCACTGTGTTCATTTGTTGTCTGAGGCTCTTTCGGAATACTTTCCTCCCCGCTGTTTTCATTTGTTGTCTGAGGCTCTTTCCGAATACTGTTCTCCCCGCTGTTTTCATTTGTTGTCTGTGACTCATTCGGAATACTGTTCTCCCCGCTGTTTTCATTTGTTGTCTGTGACTCATTCGGAATACTGTTCTCCCCGCTGTTTTCATTTGTTGTCTGAGACTCGTTCGGAATACTGTTCTCCCCGCTGTTTTCATTTGTTGTCTGAGACTCGTTCGGAATACTGTTCTCCCCGCTGTTTTCATTTGTTGTCTGAGGCTCTTTCGGAATACTGTTCTCCCCGCTGTTTTTATTTGTTGTCTGAGGCTCTTTCGGAATACTTTCCTCCCCGCCGTGTTCATTTGTTGTCTGAGGCTCTTTCGGAATGCTGTTCTCCCCACTGTGTTCATTTGTTGTCTGAGGCTCTTTCGGAATACTTTCCTCCCCGCTGTGTTCATTTGTTATCTGAGATTTGTTCGGAACACTGTTCTCCCCGCCGTTTTCATTTGTTGTCTGAGACTCGTTCGGAATACTGTTCTCCCCGCTGTTTTCATTTGTTGTCTGTGACTCATTCGGAATACTGTTCTCCCCGCTGTTTTCATTTGTTGTCTGAGGCTCTTTCGGAATACTTTCCTCCCCGCCGTGTTCATTTGTTGTCTGAGGCTCTTTCGGAATGCTGTTCTCCCCACTGTGTTCATTTGTTGTCTGAGGCTCTTTCGGAATACTTTCCTCCCCGCTGTGTTCATTTGTTATCTGAGATTTGTTCGGAACACTGTTCTCCCCGCCGTTTTCATTTGTTGTCTGAGACTCGTTCGGAATACTGTTCTCCCCGCTGTTTTCATTTGTTGTCTGTGACTCGTTCGGAATACTGTTATCCCCGCTGTTTTTATTTGTTGTCTGAGGCTCTTTCGGAATACTGTTCTCCCCGCCGTGTTCATTTGTTATCTGAGATTTGTTCGGAATACTGTTCTCCCCGCTGTTTTCATTTGTTGTCTGAGACTCGTTCGGAATACTGTTCTCCTCGCCATTTTCATTTGTTGTCTGAGGCTCTTTCGGAATACTGTTCTCCCCGCTGTTTTTATTTGTTGTCTGAGGCTCTTTCGGAATACTGTTCTCCCCGCCGTGTTCATTTGTTATCTGAGATTTGTTCGGAACACTGTTCTCCCCGCCGTTTTCATTTGTTGTCTGAGACTCGTTCGGAATACTGTTCTCCCCGCTGTTTTCATTTGTTGTCTGTGACTCGTTCGGAATACTGTTATCCCCGCTGTTTTTATTTGTTGTCTGAGGCTCTTTCGGAATACTGTTCTCCCCGCCGTGTTCATTTGTTATCTGAGATTTGTTCGGAATACTGTTCTCCCCGCTGTTTTCATTTGTTGTCTGAGACTCGTTCGGAATACTGTTCTCCTCGCCATTTTCATTTGTTGTCTGAGGCTCTTTCGGAATACTGTTCTCCCCGCTGTTTTTATTTGTTGTCTGAGGCTCTTTCGGAATACTGTTCTCCCCGCCGTGTTCATTTGTTATCTGAGATTTGTTCGGAACACTGTTCTCCCCGCCGTTTTCATTTGTTGTCTGAGACTCGTTCGGAATACTGTTCTCCCCGCTGTTTTCATTTGTTGTCTGAGGCTCTTTCGGAATACTGTTCTCCCCGCTGTTTTCATTTGTTGTCTGAGACTCGTTCGGAATACTGTTCTCCCTGCTGTTTTCATTTGTTGTCTGAGACTCGTTCGGAATACTGTTCTCCCCGCTGTTTTCATTTGTTGTCTGAGGCTCTTTCGGAATACTGTTCTCCCCGCCGTGTTCATTTGTTATCTGAGATTTGTTCGGAATACTGTTCTCCCCGCTGTTTTCATTTGTTGTCTGAGACTCGTTCGGAATACTGTTCTCCTCGCCGTTTTCATTTGTTGTCTGAGGCTCTTTCGGAATACTTTTCTCCCCGCCGTGTTCATTTGTTATCTGAGATTTGTTCGGAATACTGTTCTCCTCGCCGTTTTCATTTGTTGTCTGAGACTCGTTCGGAATACTGTTCTCCTCGCCGTGTTCATTTGTTGTCTGAGGCTCTTTCGGAATACTTTTTTTTCCCCCGCTGTGTTCATTTGTTGTCTGAGACTCTTTCGGTATACTGGTCTCCCCGCCGTTTTCATTTGTTGTCTGAGACTCTTTCGGAATACTTTTCTTCCCCCCGCCGTTTTCATTTGTTGTCTGAGGCTCTTTCGGAATACTGTTCTCCCGGCCGTTGTCAAAATTGTCAATAAGGGACACACGTTCTGTATCACAAATCACCTGAAATAAAGAAAACAAATTCACAGAAGTTAAAACAAATATCTGGGATTGATGATCAAGTTTAAACAAACACAAAAAAATAATTTTTCCCTCTGATACTTGCTTATTGTAAAGATCCCTGTTCTTCATTCTGAAGTGAAACCACACAAGATCAGCGCTCTCTTAAATACATGGATTAGAATTGGTTTCTATGTGATTTCTGATTGAAACCACACATACATTCACACAGAAAACACAAACAGATACACACCACCTAAGGTCCTGATATACTCATGAAGTTCTTTTTCCTTCTTCACTTCAAGGATAAATACTGTACAGACGATATACTGTATGCAAACATCCAGACGCCGTCTGCACTGCTGAGAGTGGAGTTTAGATGAATATGTAAATATGTGAGCATGCTTTCCTCTCAATAACAAAATAAACACTGAACAAAAATAAGAGCGGTGAGGGTCCGTGTACCTTCGGATAATTTGTTTTCTCCTTTTTGTTTTCTAAACGGAAAAATAAAGAAAGCATTAATTTATCACATATTCAACCCTCCTCATGAGCATAAATAAACAAATCTCAAGCCATTTTTTCATATTTTTATTTTTGTTTTAATCACACTTTGTTCTAATCCACCAAATGGAAAAACAATAAAACCAAAATGGATGAACAGCTTGAGTATTGATTATGTGAAGTCATAACCAACACCTGATCATTTCTTTTTACTTGTCTGGTTATTATGACTCAGTTAACAGCCCAAACAAACTCTAATATTAAAAAGTCAAGGGTCAAGAGCCCAACTAAAGCAAACACTCATCTCCACGATGGTGGCTTAAAAATTGTGATTTTTCTCCTTTGGTGATTCTGCGTGTTCGTCTATATCGGATGTTCAGAAGACCTCAAAAAAACACGTCATAAAAACTTTCATTCTGGCCCCTCAGTGGACGTCTTTTCAACCTGAGACAAGACCTCAAAAAGACGTCTTCTGGACATAATTAGCTCAGTGGGAAATCGATACCTGTGTGGAGTTGTTCACAGACAGCATACGCAGTTCAGCTAATAAAGATCTTCATCGCTGGCAAACAATATGATGCATTTGCAGATTTGCTTTTAATTGACTGGAGGTCCACTGCTACTTCATCCAACACTCGAGTGAGAAACCGCTTCAGACGATTCAGCGCATGCAGGAACTGAACAAATCATTCAAACTGATTCGCGAACCAATTTAGACAGTTTTGCCAACTTGTTTGATCAAGTCTTTGAACAGAATCGACTCAAAAGAGTGATTCATTTGTGAATGGGGCATCGTTCATGAAAAAAACAGACAGCGCGCTTGGAATAAACTACGCATTTCTTAACATGTACAGCATTGCATTAAAATAAAGTAACGAGAGGAACGTCGCCAAATGTAGCGAAGTAAAAGTACAGATTTTTCATTAAAAATGTACTCAAGTTAAAGCAGAACTAAGTAACTTTTTTTACCTTCATAAATAGTTTTCTAAGTCCTTACGATGGTTAATTGACTTGTGGTGTGTTTGAGGTGTGCACTAACCCCCTCTGGCACGTCTACATCAGAATACAGCACTTGCAACTTGAGCTGCGCCGACCCGACACAATCTCGCCTCATGTTCACGTTCACGCGAGAGTGACAAAATGCTTTACGGTAATTCAAAAACAATGTATATTATGACTTTAAAAGACAATTTCGAAAATTACCCACCTCCATCGAGTGTACTGTATTTGCAAATTACCCACCTCCTCTTTCTTCTAGTGATGTCCGGTTCGCGAACGAATCGTTCTTTTTAACCGGTTCTTTTCAGTGAACCGGTTGAACCAGTTCACCAAATCGGTCTGAATCGTTCCAAACAGTTCGCATCTCCAGTTAGCAAAAAAAATCCACAAATTTCTAAAGTTACTCACTCTTTAACGTGCCTGACACTACCTCTCGAAATAAACCAACATCCTGGAGTTATTCAGTTACTCCAACAGTACACTGACTTAATCTGCTGTAAAGAGAGAACTGATGATAATGAGCACGAGCAGCAGAGCAGCTGATATGAGCGCACTCGAACGAACATACACGGCCTGTCACCGTTCTCGTTCTCGAGTCAAGAACCGGTTGCAGCGGTTTTCGGATCATCAGTACACAACCGAGAACCGCTTCTTTCGGACATGTCCAATTTTAGCTGATGATACTGCACATGCGTGTAATTTTACAAGAGAACGAAATGCACGTTAGTCAAGTTTAGTCATCGGACAGTGTGATAATATAATATAATACATAATATAATAATATAATACATACTGAAAATATAACGTTTATTGTGCTTTTCCAAATACACCATAGCAGATAAATAGCATAAAAGATTGTACATAATACTGTACATAATAAACTACATGCCAACATGAACATAATATTTTGTACACAGATCAAACTAATGTTCAGAAATAGTTCTACAAATTAATTTTTCTATATTAATGATATTTAAAAAGCAATACAGTAAAAGTTGTGCATTTGTGCTTTCAAGTTATTTTTTTTAAAGATTGTAAACAATTAGATTTATCAAACTAAACATTTATTTGTTTCATAATAATCCATGGACAGCTTATTTAATTTCTAAACAAGGTGATATAAAGATAAAAAATGACGTAATCAAACTACAGCGAGAGCAAACAAGCGACTCAATCTCGTTCTCGAGTAGAACCGGTTGCAACGGTTTTCGGATCATCGATACACAACCGAGAACCGCTTCTTTCGGACGTGTCTGATTTGAGAACCGATGATACTGCACATGCGTGATTCAGCTTGTGATCTGATGCTACCCACACAGCAAAAGGACTCCGTGGCGGATCCACCGTGGAGGTATCGCGCAGAGGTGGAAAGTCCAGGGCTCAGAAAGTAAAAGTCCTGACATATTTTTTTTCCACCCACTGAAGCAGTGTTAAAGTTAATGAGATAATTAAGTGATTAATTGAGTGATGATTGAGCATTATTGAAGACACCTGATGATAACAAGCAGATTCACCAAAGGAGAAAATCACAATTTTTAAGCCACCATCATGGAGATGAGTGTTTGCTTTAGTTGAGCTCTTGACCCTTCACTTTCTAATATTTGAATTTATTTGGGCAGTTTTAACTGCATTAAAACCAACCAGACAAGCAAAGTGAAAAGATGATCAGGTGTTGGTTATGTTTTTACATAATCATTATTTGATCTGAATCACTGAACTCATTTAGAGTCCAATCTCTGAGTTAGATTTACATTATTGATTACAGCAGAACTGTGATTCTACGGCACAAGATCCAGGTTTTTTTTCAAAATAACTCAAAGGTTTCATCAAAAGTTGTTCTTAGAAAAAAAAAAAAAAGGCTCTCATTTAGAAACACACAGAGATCAAGAATAAGCCTGTGAATCTCAACAATGGTGAGAATAATAAAGCATGTTGCAGTGCATTCTGGGTGCCACCAATCAAAACTCATCCATGGCTCCCATCATGCATTGCTGCATGAATAAATTATGAGCTGAATTGTCTTAGTAATTTTCTTTATTCTCACTATTTAAAATGTTTCTGTTTTTCTGAGACTTTTAAGTAGCTTGTTTTTTAATGTTCAGAGTTGATCTGTTGATCAGAATATGTTGCTTGTCACCGTTGTTGAGATTCACAGGCTGATACTTGATGTCTGTGTGTGCCTGAAAGAAGGATTTTTTATTTTTTTTGATCAGAACAACTTTTAAGAAATCCTTCATATTTTATTGATAAAGCTGATCTTGTGCTGTAGAATCACAGTGCTGCTGTAATCAGTGATGTAAATCTAACTCAGAGATTGGACTCTAAATGAGTTCAGATCAAATAATGATTATGTGAAAGCATAACCAACACCACCTGATCATCTTTTCTCTTTGCTTGTCTGGCTGTTACAACTCAGTTACAGCAGCCCAAACAAATTCTAATATTAAAAAGTCAAGGATCAAGAGCCCAACTAAAGCAAACCATGACCTCTGTGATGGTATCTTAAAAATGGTGATTTTCTCCTTTGGTGATTCTGCTTGTTATCATCAGGTGTCTTCAATAATGCTTAATCATCACTCAATTAATCACTTAATTTATCTCATTAATGGTTCAGTGGGTGGAATGAAAAATATGGCAGGACTTTTACTTTCTGACCCCTGGACTTTCCACCTCTGCCGCGAACGGACCCGTATCGGAGTCCACTTGCGCGCAGTGACGGATCTGTAACGAAGGCGGATCACGGACCCGCCTTGGCTCCACGCTGCATCTGCTCCGCATCCGTGATTTAAACCATACCTCCGCGGCGGGTCCGTTTGGGACCCTCAAATTGATACAACCGTTACAGTAAAGGCGCGTGCGCGTCCGCGGATCTGACATGGGTCCGCTCAAGATCCGCTGATTGACAGTAGAATTTATGCCGCTGCCCGGATGCGGACCTGATCCTCTGGGCGGCGCCAAAACGGATGTGACAGTCACGCGGATTTGGCGACTTGAATGCGGATCCGCCTAGGAGTCCCCTGCTGTGTGGGTACCAAACAGTAACATCACAGCACCGGTTAACTAGGACAACTGATGCTATGAGAGGACTTGAATGAGGGGAGAAGATCATGGTTTCTGCGCTGATGAAGACTAATTTATTCACTTTATAACTGTAAAACTTTGTTTGCACATCACTGCCTGTATGTGTTTGGATGCTTTAGATGCAAAACTAAATTGTAAGAAACGCTTCAGATTATAATGTTTTAGTTGACTGATGTTATGATTAGGCTACTAACTTTATATATTTGAATCACTTATTTTTCATCCCGGCCCGCAATAGACGACGTCACTGCGGATGACGTCATTACGTCGGAGTGTAAAAGAACCGGTGAACCGGTTTTTTCAACCGGTTTATTGAATCGAACTGTCCGAAAGAACCGGTTCGTGGAAAAGAACCGAACTTGCCATCACTACTTTCTTGTACTGTATTTGCAAAACTACTGCGCTGGTGAGCGTTGTAGTCGTTGTAGTCCAGAGCTGCGCTTGGAGTATTTATGACAGTGTGATTCACTCAAGGAAACTGTAGGGGGAGCTTCGCAAATCTTACTGAGTTCAGCTTTAAAGTAAAAGTACCCACATTTAAATCTACTCTTAGAAGTACAAATTTTCCAAAAAACTACTCAAGTAAATGTAACGAAGTAAATTTACTTCGTTACTACCCACCTCTGTTCATATACATTCACACTTTACGTTAGATGATTTATGTTTTTTAGCTGCTACTACGTAAGTATTTGTACGTTTTAGTGCTATAAATACGTCAGTATTGTACGTTTTTGTGTGTATGAAAACGTAAGTAAATGTACGTGTGGTAGAACCACACTTAACGTAAAAATACACACGTATTCTCATGAGATCACGTTCTTTTTCCATACAGAAGACAAAAAGGAGAAAACAAATTATCTGAAGGTACATGGACCTTTCAGCCACAATAAAATTATCACCACAAACCAGTGGGAAACCAGTTCAAAGCAAGCTGTTTCAAACTCCCAAACAAACTTTGTTTTGGCCTGATTTTGTTTGAAGAAATGTCACACCAATCTGTTTTTCAATTTTGCAGGGCTTTAACAGTTCCACAGTTGTCAGTCTGCTGTAAATTCCCCCTTTTTTTTGGCAGATAGATTTAGTGCACAGAGTATCTCACCTGACAATCATCGCATGTTTTCCCAGTTCCTGTTTGAAAAACACAAACACTTATTTTGGTCAATTAGAAAACAAATACATACTGTAACATATTTTTAAAGATTCTTTTTGCACAATAAATCTTATTTTTACATTTTGTATAATCAGCTGTATGCTATACTTGCCATTTCTTCCTTTTGTAGATATCTTGTAAAAATGTTTAATCACAGAAGCAACTGCTACAGCCACAAACAGCAGAACAACAACAACTATTCCTGCTGCAGCAGCTGAAGACAAACCTGAATCTGAAACAGATGAAAAGACAGAGAGTCATTATTAATAGAAATCATCTGATAATTAATTTTACCAATACTGTTGACTGATATTTACACCTTTCTATTTTCAGCAGAAAGTTGCATGATATTGATTTGTAAATTGCGCCATCTGGTGTGTTTTTGAGCAACATCAGCTTAAACAGCATCATCACTGTGAGCTCAACACAAAACAATGTTCACAGAGAAACTGACTGATATCATGCACTTTTCTTGTTATTAACAACAGACCTCAAAATTGTAAGTCTGTTTTGAAGATGATAGAGATGATCTCAATTACATTTGAATGTTCAATCAAAGCTGACTTTTTCAAACAGGCCACAATGAAAATATACTGTGAATACAATTTAAATATAGTGAATTGTTATCTAAACTGCTCAAAGGGAAAATGTTCTTAATGACTAAATGACACTCACCAGTGACAGAAACACTGAAGCTCTTAATGATGCTGCTGCGATGACGACGGCTGCTGCTGCTGCTGCTGATCTTCAGTGTATATTCTCCAGAGTCTGTGTTTCTGGTGTTTGTGATGGTCAGAGATCCAGTCTGATGATCCAGCTTCAGTCTGTCTCTGAATCTCTCATCACACTGAACATCTGTACAGATCTTACTCTGATCTCCAGTGATTTCAGCGATAAGAATCTCATTAAAATACCACATCATCAAAATATTTGGGCTTTTTACACCAGGATCTAAAGTGACAGATTCTCCCACCTGTCCATTCACTTCATTTCGTTCAGCAGCAGAAACACCTGAAACACAAACCAAATTAATCAACCACAGCTGAAAGGATCTTGTTTTGAGGGACAGACAGATAACATGAGAACTGTGGATATTGAAGAGATGAAACAGGCTCTCTTGACTTTCTGTCTGAAAGGCAACAATTATTAACATTTTGTACTCATAAATATATTTTACATCTAATTATTGAACTAAAAAACACTGAGTATGAAATAACAAATGCAGCTGATTATAAAAGATGAACAGAGATGACTCAACATCATTTGTACCAGAAAACTGTCAAAACTAACAACCAATGGAAAAACTTTTGTTTTAAACTACACTGATTAAAATTTACATTTAAATCTACAAATTTCACTTTAACAGTAAATGTGTTTATGTAACTGGTGACTCGTGATGCCCAGCGCGATGTGTGTCAGAGACGCCAGTTATTAAAAACTTGTCTGCGTTGTGTGGTGTTGTAAAGTTTGACACGCAGACAAGGGACAGCAGGCAGTTTTACTAGATCATTTAATCTCTCCCCTGATCGACAGAACAAATAAGCAGAATGGCCCTTATTGTGCTCCCTCTCATTAGTTTTCATTACAAAAAGGTCAATAATGAAAAACATGAACATAAGAAAACTGAGAAAAATTATAAAGGAAATAAAACAGAAAACATACCTGATCGACACAGAACAAATAAACAGGCTCTCAGATTAAATGGCCCTTATTGTGCTCTAAACAAAGGTGTTGTACATTCATCACCATGTGCTCGCCTCACTTCCACATAAAAAGACAAAAATATAACTCAAAAGTGTAAAATGACAAAAATAATCACACAAATAAGTAAAATAAAATTATACACATAAATTTATTTGAAAATATAGTTCACACTTATAAATAAGTCAGGTAAATTAATTGGTAAGCGTATTTGGCGTGCTGTCCGGGAAGAGGGCTCAGAGCTCGGTAATCAGCCGTGATAACGAGTATCAGCTGCGTGTTGCACCGGTCAGCTCCAGAAGCATAAAAGGAGGCGCGACAACAGTGAAGGACGAGAGAGGACCAGGCCTGGATTTTACTTTATGTTTTGTTGTGTTTGTGTGGCCAGCAGTTGTCCGTGAGGACATTTTACTTTAATTTTACATTTGTTTATTTTATATATTAAAGTGTTTAACGTTCGCCGATTCCTGCCTCCTACTTCCCATACATACAAACTACGTTACGTACAGGTAAAGAGAAAAAAATACTTCTCATGGAAAAAAATGCACATTAATGATGTGATTTAAATGTACAAGACATGGTTTTAAACAAAATGACTCACCATGAACAGAAACACTGAAGATCTTTTCACTGTCGCTGCTGCTGGTGATCCATAGTTTATATTCTCCAGAGTCTGTGTTTGTGATGTTCATGATGGTCAGAGATCCAGTCTGATGATCCAGCTTCAGTCTGTCTCTGAATCTCTCAGTTCCTTCATTACACTGAACATCTGTACAGATCTTACTGAGATCTCCCTTGATTTGAGCGATGCGAATGTCATTAAAATACCATCTAATTCTGTCTTGATGTTTTGTTTGAACACCAGTGTGTAGAGTGACTGAATCTCCCTCCTTCACAAACACATCTTCTGAATCCACACCAGACACTCCTGAAGAAGAAATGAAGAGTTCATTATGAGCTAAACAACATTATACAATAAGAAAGTGCTATGAAAATGTTTTTCTTCAGATCATAAAGATTGTGAGTAAAGAAAAATGTCTGGATTAATAATATAATGAAAACAAACAGCAGAAGAACATCATTGATTTCCAGCAGAGGTGCTCAATCCTGTTCCTGGAGATCGACCTGCAGAGTTCAGATCCAACCCTGATCAAACACTCCTGTCTGTAATTATCATGTGCTCCTGAAGATCTGAATTAGCTGCTTCAGTTGTGTTGGATCAGTGTTTGAGCTAAACAAGAAGTTAGATTTCCAGGAACAGAATTGGGGCTCTACAGCATGAGATCCAGCAGTGTTGTGACAATATGAAGGATAAAGTCTGAACATCACAAAACAAGCAACTAAACAACAGTAAAAATAAAAGCAAATCATGAGAATAAAAGAAAACAGTAAGATAATTCAGAAGCATAATTAATTCA
This sequence comes from Megalobrama amblycephala, assembly GCF_018812025.1. Lineage (NCBI taxonomy): Eukaryota > Metazoa > Chordata > Actinopteri > Cypriniformes > Xenocyprididae > Megalobrama > Megalobrama amblycephala. The sequence goes on from NW_025953366.1 coordinate 22,301, forward strand.
TGCTGCAATGCATGCTGGGAGTCATCAGAGCTTCTACTCAAACTGATGCTTCCTCGTTTCCTCACTCCTCCGTCCTCAGGCCTGTAAACCAATCAAAATTAGCCCTCTTGAAGGACATCAATATTTTCTAATTGTACCTCGAATCGAGAAGTGAGGAAGCTTCCAGAGGAGTGATGAGTGAGAACACACAGGTGTATCTTGTGCATAAGTCCTTCTTGTTGAGAAACCTGTTGCACATATTATTATCCTCCCCCTTCACATCTTTCACAATCATTTTAATTTATACTTTATCTTTGCAGTTTAAATAAACCACACATCTCACATATTTCAGCAGGACATCTTGATTTATTATTAATTTCTTAAATAACCAAACTTCAACAAAGACAGATCCTTTGACCACAGCTGATGGACACTGTGAAGTGACGCTCGAGTCATCAAGAATATTTTAATGTAAGAGTTCATATGATCCTCTGATCTCATTTTGTTTCCTTGCAGCCTTCCCTCACATCCTTCAGGGTGGAGCTGAGACACGAGGAAAGGAAACGAGGAGAAACACACAATGAGTTTTGCACTGTGCTGGTACCCAGCATAGACTTGGTCGGCATTACTGACAAAAACGTCACATTTTATGCCATGGGGGAAAACAAACCATTCAAATCAATGCAGGTAGACCTTGTTAGACGCTTGATCTTCACCCTTTGTAATAATAATGATTTTTGATTTTTGCTTGAAACAATGCCTAGTTGCTGTGTGGCATTCTGCACCTCTAATAAGTTGAAAAAATACAGTGAAGTTTTATATACTGCATATAAACTGACGGAGCCGGTGTTTTGTCGACCATGTTAGATTTGGATACCTCCCATGAGTCAGCACAATTCAACAGTGAAAAAACTATCAGATAGTGCTTCCAGCTTGACATTAATGTGGTTTATGCTTTTATTAACATATACACAAATCCCAACCCTAAACCTACCCTTACAATAATGCATGGTGGTACATGGTGGTTGCACAGTCTGATATAGCATTATTCTTTAGAACAAGTGCAAAAAAAAAAAAAAAAAAAAAAATGCTATCAGACTGTGCTTTATTAATGTCCACACTGTTAATGATTTCCCTGTATTTTTACAGCAGGGTTGCCAGCAATGTACTGTATTTCGCTTTTACAGCAATCTACTGTAATGCAGTTTTACAGTATAAAGAACAGTGCTGTATAACCACATAACAGTACTTTACTGTATTTTTTTACAGTATTTTGTAATTTGATCTGTTTTTACTGTATTTTACTATACTGTAATATATATATATATATATATATATATATATATATATATATATATATATATATATACTACACTGTTAACAATTTCCCTGTATTTTTACAGTACAGTACTGGCAGCAGGGTTGCCAGCAATGTACTGTATTTCGCTTTACAGCAATGTACTGTAATGCAATTTTACAGTACAAAGAACAGTACTGTATAACTACATAACAGTATTTTACTGTATTTTGTAATTTGATCAATTTTTACTGTATTTTACTATATTGTATTATATAGTTATTTCACTGATAAATATTACTTATAATCATTGCTAATAATGATAAAATATATTTTAATAAATTATATAATACATAGGTTAGAATAGTATATACATACTATAGTTAGTAATATTACAATAGTACTATACTACAGAATAACATTACAAATCAAAAGGCAAACCAGAGTAAATTTAAAAAATGAATTTTTATTCAATCAATATATTTAAACATTTCAAAACATTTCAGAATTGTCACCATCTTTCGCCCCATCAGCAACGGTCTTGGTACAGTGCATCAGAAATTTGATTTATCTTAAAAAGTGAGCAAAAACAACAAGTGTCCCACAAGATTCAACCCTAACTGAAGGGCACGTGGATGGTTGCAAACAGGCCACAGTCCCTCAGTGTGAAGTCTTCCATTTAAACACAAAGGACCGAACGAAGCTGTTGACATGTGGGTTGATGGCCATCACTCTGCACCACCGTCCTGGTCTTCTGCTCACTCCCTGTCGGGCAGTACATTTCTTTCCTTCAATGCCAAAACTGTAACAAAGTCAAGGCACACACACAAATACACGTATTACAAAAACTGTTATCCACAGCACCAATAAAGATGAACAGACAGTGTAAGATAGAAATGTCAAATGAAAATTCTGTAGCAAAACAAAATGCAACTTATTTTTAAAGTGTAAAAGGTTGTATTATTATGGCTAATACTTACAAATACGCTTCCTTGTGAAAGCAATGCACTTTCCAGGATGCAAAGACAAGTGGACCACACTGCTGGAAGAAATCAAAATAAATGTTTATTCATTGATGTTGCTTGTTGGGGATAGGCTAACACATACACTGTTGCCACATGCATTTCATATAGGCCTACTTCAATAATACATCTAGGTTAGTAAAATATTATCCTTGACCTTGCTGAATATATTGCCATGGCATGCATTATACTTGCTTTGTTGTCTAATAGATAATTATAAACGGTGATAAAGGTAATTTATACCCCAATTCATATTTTTTTTATAATCATAATCGTTTATTGTCATTACAGTCACTATTCTACAGAACAACTGCCCAAACAGATGCAGTAATAATCTGGCCAAGTTAACAATAGCCAATCTCTCTGACCCCAAACCACCCATTTACAGTACGTTTCAAGTGAAACTTAAGTATTTTCGATCTGGGCCGTCTTTTTCCATGTTTTTGTGCCTAAGCACTAACTGAAGACCGCGGCCGCTGCAGCCGTCAGTGGACGGCAAATATAATACGTTTGAGCTTGTGTGCACCGTCAGTGTACGACTATAAAAGTGCTTGTTTTTCTCACTGACAGGCTCGAATCGGACAACATTATGGAAAGGATCCCCACAGGAATATACTTTTTTTTAATCGCAAGATCCTTTTTGTTTAAACAGAAACGGCTGTATCGATCTCCCAGCAGATTCCAACCTCGCACGCATTAGTAAAACAAACTTCGTTCAAACTCGACAGAAACAAATTAAAACTAACCAAACCCGTTTCGGTTCGTCTTTCCACGGTTCCAACAATCATCGACATCGAGTTTGGTAGAAATAAACCCTAAGCTAATTCACTGAGTTAGATTTTAAAATGTCAGGAGAGCAGCGGGGCAAAACAGCGCGTACACATCTAATAACGGTGTTTTCGACTACAGATAGCAACATTCGCTGGCTAAATGTGCAGTTTCATTCCAGAATAAAAAACGATACACTTTGTAAAAACCTAATAGTAAAATTAACTTACCAAACTTCCAGAAATACACCGTTCTGCTTCTCCAGTCACCAGCGGCCGTGTTCTTCTGTCTGTGTGATGTGACGTCAGGTGGCGCGTTATTTACAGCAATCCTGTATTATTGCCTGGTATATTACAGCCAGGTTACAGCAGGGTTACAGCAACACTAAAATGTACTGTAAAATATTCCCGCTCAATCAAAATTACCCAGAATGCAATATAAATTACAGTATTTTACTGTAATATAGAAATATGGTACTGTACTGTAGGTTTTTACAGTACTGTGCTGCAAAATCTACAGCGACATTTAACAGTGTACTGTTAAAATCATTGCTAATAATACTATACATATTATAGTTAGTTATATTATAGTTAGTAATATTACAATAGTACTATAATACAGAATAACATTACAAATCAAAAGGCAAACCAAACAGAGTAAATAAAAAAAAAAAAAATATATATATATATATATATATATATATATTTTTTTTTTTTTTTTTTATTCAATCAGTATATTTAAACATTTCAAAACATTTCAGAATTGTCACCATCTTTTGCCGTGGTAAAGTGCATCAGCAATTTGCTTTATCTTAAAAATTGAGCAAAAACAACAAGTGTCCCACAACATTCACCCCTAACTGAAGGGCATGTGGATGGTGGCAAACAGGCCACAGTCCCTCAGTGTAAAGTCTTTCATTTAAACACCAACATCAAGGACCGAATGAAGCTGTTGACATGTGGGTTGATGGCCATCACTCTCCACCAATGTCCTGATCTTCTGCTCACTCCCTGTCTGGCAGTACATTTCTTCCCTTAAATGCCGGAACTGTAACCAAGTCAAGGCACACACACAAATACACTTATTACAAAAACTGTTATCCACAGCACCAATAAAGATGAACAGATGTAACCCCTCTACCTGGGTCTCCGGCATCGGAGGCTAACACACACTGTCGTCTATACATATTCATTTCATTCACTTCAATAATATTTAGGTTAGAAAATAAATAGTAAAATATTATCCTTGACCTTGCTGAATATTTCGCCATGGCATGCATCATACTTGCTTTGTTGCCTAATAGATAATTATTAGCAGTGATAAAAGTAATTTACACCCCTATTCATATTTTTTTATGATCATAATCGTTTATTTGTCATTAAAATCACTATGCTACAGAACAGGGTCTTCTTGCCCAAACAGATGCAGTAATAATCTGGTGGTCAAGTTAACAATAGCCAATCTATCTGACCCCAAACCACCAATTTACAGTACATTTCAAGTGAAACTTAAGTATTTTCGATCTGGGCTGTCTTTTTTTTACATGTTTTTGTGCCTAAGCACTGAAGATGCAGTGTTGACCACAAACGCAGCAGCCATCAGCGAACTGAATATATAATACGTTTGAGCTTTTGTGCACTGTCAGTGTAGTGTACGACTATAAACGTGCTTGTTTTTGTCACTGACAGGCTCAGATCGGACAACATTATCCCTCTACCGCATAGTGTTGCCATATGGCAACATACACTTTGTGTTCATTTCCTTGCCACTGTCTCTTTAACAGAACATTCTTGTTTTTTTTGTTGGTAAGAGAAGACCTTAGTTTAGCCAATGATGTGCTTTGGTTAAGTCACATGACATGCAATTTTTTTCTGTGGCGCGATTTTCTGACAGACTGCTGTCTCTTGTATGTAGTTGCTGAAAGCAAATTAAAACATCAGTAACAAACAAGGACCCGCCCATGTCACATTCACAAAAAAATTGTTAACATCATCTCAGGTAAGTTATGATAACATATTCACCACTCAAAAATTTTTTATGAAATTAGTTTTTGGTAAATCGATAAAATGTCTGTGTTGCCATATGGCAACACTGCACAATAATGGAATGACATTATTATAATAGGTTAGATAGCTAGCAAAGGCCAGCTGCAGTCTGTTAAGCTGTAACAATAACAACATTAATGCTAGTGATATAATGTTGATTAGTCGTATGTCAAGGACTGCCATGGCATTTATATTATGGATTAAATCAACATCGGAGACCTGCCACCACAGCCATATACTGGCCCAGACCAACCACTGGCCTACCATGGTGTCTCAAAAAGGCAGGTGCAAGTGGATGTAAGTGTATTATTAGGGTGAAGAGCATCAAATGTGATGTGTACATGTGTCTCACCTCTGAAAAAAAATGCTTTTTGAAGTTTCATACAGAAAAAAGGTGAAGTTTCAAGGATTATAGGGGGTTCATGTTCATAACCTTCATCTCATAAGATTGCGTAATGTTGAATTTTCATGAACTACAATATTTTTGGTTTTATGTAAATGTTTTATAATACATGATGAACAGTATTAGATTTGTTTTTAACTCTCTACATTTGCAATTTAAATAATATTCACGAAAAACGTAATGAAATTCAAAGAATATAAAGCATTATTCAGCAAAATAATAAATTCCATAAATAAAAGCACAAGATGTTGGAAAATAAGTATAAGGTGTTGTTTATATTTACTGCTAAAGCTTATAATAGCACCAATTTATTCAATACAAACAACATTTCTGAGTAAAAACATTAACTATATACACTTACACTTATTTTAAGTTATTTCCACTATTGCGCGTTGTTGCCATATGGCAACATATCATAAAGTACCTTAAAATAATGTTTTTTTCCAATTTTTTTTTTACAGCACTTCAAGTTAAGCCATTCTAAGAAAAGAAAAAGAGTCAAATAATTTTTTTTATAAATTTATCATAATGCGTGCGGTAGAGGGTTATGGAAAGGATCCCTACAGAAATAGACTTTTTTTAAATCGCAAGATCCTTTTGGTTTAAACACCAATGCCCATTTATCAACCTCCCAGCGGATTCCAACCTCTCGAACATTAGTAAGACAAAACTAAGTTCAAACTCGACAGAAACAAATTAAAACTCACCAAACCCATTTCGGTTCATCTTTCCACGGTTCCAATCATCAACATTCAGTTTGGTCGAAATAAACCCTAAGCTAATTCCCTGAGTTAGATTTTTAAAATGTCGGGATAGCAGCGGGGCGAAACAGCACATAGACAACTAATAACTGTAGTTTCATTCCTCAATAAAAACGATGTAACGTTACACTGTGTAAAAACCTAATAGTAAAATTAACTTACCGAACTTCTCCAGTCACCAGCGGCTGTGTTCTTCTGTCTGATGTGACGTCAGATGGCGCGTTATTTACAGTAATCCTGTATTATTGCGTCGTATATTACAGCAGGGTTAGCACTAAAATTTACTGTAAAATATTCCCGCTCAATCAAAATTACCCAGAATGCAATATAAATTACAGTATTTTACTGTAATATAGAAATGTGGTATTGTACTGTAGGTTTTTACAGTACTGTGTTGCTAAGTCTACAGCGACATTTAACAGCGTACACCTGAACCAACCCTTGCAACAATGCAAATACAGTAATTGTGTGTTATTTATCATAACAGTGTTTAGTTAAGGACAACACATTTTGTGTTAATTTTGACACACAGACAACAACACAGACAATGTCAAACACAGACATTAAGAATGTGTAAAAAAGCATTCCTTAAAAACCAACTCAAAATGGCTAAATTCGTAACATCAGTGTGTGAGTTTAGGGACAACACTCATTGTGTTAATTTTGATGCATTCACTGTGTAATGATTTTAACACAGTAAATGTGTCAGGAAGGTGATCTGATGTTAACAAGCAGAATCAAAGGAGAAAATCACAATTTTTTAGACACCGTCTGAGAGATCAGGGTTTGCTTTAGTTGGGCTCTTGACACTTAGCTTTTTAATATCAGATTTTGTTTAACTGTTGTGACTGTGTTATAACAACCAGACAAGAAAAGAGAAAAAATGATCAGGCGGTGTTGGTTATGTTTTCACATAATCATTATTTGATCTGAATCACTGAACTCATTTAGAGCTCAATCTCTGAGTTAGATTTACATTATTGATTACAGCAGCACTGTGATTCTACAGAGGATCAGCTTTATCAATATAATCCAAAAGATTTGTTCTGATTTAAAAAACAAAACAAAGAAACTTTTTTTCAGGCACACGCAGACATCAAGAATCAGTCTGTGAATCTCAACAGTGGTGAGAATAATAAAGCATGTTGCAGTGCATTCTGGGAGCCACCAATAAAAATTCATCCATGGCTCCCATCATGCATTGCTGCATCAATAAACTATGAGCTTAATTGTCTTAAGCTCATAATTTCCTTTATTCTATTTTATTTTTTGCTGTTTTTTCTGTGACTTTTTACGTTGAGATTCATACGCTGACTCTTGATGTCTGTGTGATCCTAAAAGAAAGAAATCAGAGATTGGGCTCTAAATGAGTTCAGTGATTCAGAACAAATAATGATTATGTGAAAACATAACCATAACCACCTGATCATCTTTCATCATCACTTGTTTAGTTGTTATAACTCAGCTACAACAGCCAAAACAAAATGTAATATTAAGAAGTCAAGGGTCAAGAGCTCAACTAAAGCAAACCCTGACCTCTGTGATGGTGTCTTAATGATTCAGCTTGTTACCATCTGCTTCAGTTTTCATTTAACACCGGCCATTATGCTGTGAAACATACGGCAGGACATTTACTTTCTGACCCCTGGACTTTCCACCTCTGCTTGTGGAGTTGTTTAATCCTCCTCTAATTGATCTTGAGAGATTTACATTTACATTTAGTTGTTTAGCAGATGCTTTTTTCAAAAGTGACTTACAAATGACAGTAGTAGAAGCACTCAAATCAACATGAGTACAACAGTATGTAAGTACTGTGTGAAGTCACAGTTTAATCAGTAAAGTGCTTGTAGCAAGGATTTGTTTTTAAAAAAAAATACATACATAGATGGACAAAGAGTAGAAATCAAAGACAAGAAAGATAAATAAAAAGTAAGTGCTACTATTACTGGGTCAAATGTTGATGAAAAAGACAGTTTTTTTTTAAAATGCCCAAGGACTCAGCTTCTCAGATAAAGCGTGGCAGGTCATTCCACCAGCCAGGAACAGACACGGAGAAGGTCCGCGAGAGTGATTTTGTGCCCCTTTGTGATGGCACCACAAGGCGCCGTTCACTTGCAGAATGCAAGTTTCTGGAGGGCGCATAAGTCTGAAGTAGTGAGTTAAGGTATAGCGGTGCAGAGGCAACGGTCGTTCTGTAGGCAAACATCAGAGCCTTGAACTGGATAGGAGCAGCTACTGGCAGCCAATGCAGACTGATGAAGAGAGGAGTGACGTACGCTTTCTTCGGTTCGTTAAAGACCAGTCTTGCTGCAGCATTCTGGATCAGTTGTAGAGGCTTGACAGTGCATGCTGGAAGGCCAGCCAAGAGAGCATTACAATAGTCCAGTCTGGATATAACAAGAGCTTGGACAAGAATTTGTGTGGAATGTTCCGATAGGAAACTAATCTTCTTGATGTTGTACATGGCAAATCTGCAGGACATGGTCGTGATCTGGGAAGCTTAAAAAATCATCCATCACCACTCCAAGGTTCCTGGCTGTCCTGGAAGGAGTAATGGTTGACGACGCAAGTTTAATTGAAAGGTTATGATGAAGTGTTGGGTTGGCATTTAATGTATTTTATCTTGTCCTTGGGTTTCTACTGTTTTTTCTGTTCTTCCAGTTATTCTGTTTGTTAACAGCAGGTGTTACTAATATCACTAATAGTCACAATATTAATGAATTATCTTGATTGAATGGTCTTGTTTTGGTCTTGGAAGGTCTGGTCTCGATCACACCTCTGGTCTTGAATGATCTTGGTTTTGGAGGTCTGGTCTTCACCTCTGAAATGAACACAGGTGAAGTTAATAAACATAATTTTGGGAGGAGTACGCCCATCTAATCTTCCAATTAATACCAAAGTATAAAACCAGCATATTACCTCTTCCTGTTGTTAGTTCTTTCGGCATCCCTCCTCCTCCTCCTCCTCTTCTCCTCCTTTTGTACTATTTTTTGCCTGTTATTGAGGGCAATCAGAGCTCAAGTAGGATATCCTTTCTGAGCCCCTCTATAGCAGACAGCAAGCCAAATCTGTTTACCACTTACGCTAAGATTATATGGGCACATGATCTCGTGAAAGATGTGTAAATGTGTAATATTAACACATTATAGCTATTCTTGGCTGCACAGATTGTGTTGATGCTGTGAACAAATACAAACAATAATTTTAAAACTACACATAATTTGTATAAAACAATTGAAGTCTTCCAACACATTTTTATGTAATATTGACACAAAATGTGTAAACTAGAATGTTATACATCATATCATTTTTATACACATTTCTTCTTAGAGTGTAATAACAAATAAATCCACATACCTGACATAGTATGTGCACCGAAGTCATCCACCGATGAAGAAAGAGGCACAAACTTGCTTAACGGCTTGCGGAGTGACGTAGCATCAATGTGATTGGATGATAGTTAACACATGTTGTGTTGGACACAGTGTTGTTTCTCTCTCTCTCTCTCTCTCTCTTCTTTTTACACATGATCAACTTAAAATTGCACAAAATGTGTTAAAGTAGCCATTAATTAACACATCCCTTTTGAGAGTGTGGGATACTGATATTATCAGAATGAATAATCTAAGATTAGCTGTCTATTATACCTGGAGACTCAGTTAGGTTACAAAATGTAGGAAAACGACACCTCTGGCCATTCCGTTGGGTCGTTTGTCTATAGTCACGGATACTGTATGGACAATCCGGTTAAGTTTTTCAATGTTATCTGGATCTATCGAGCGGCAGAAGTGAATCTAGGTACGTTATAACGGTTTAACACCATACTTTTCCAGTCAGGGAGAAAGGATTGTTTTCCCCGACGCCACGCCCCCAGCTATGACACGACACCGACCAAGAGTGCTTCTCAATATCCCTCCTCGTTCCCTCGCTCCTCCGTCCTCCATCCTATGACCCGAACACAGCCATCTTGAAGGACAGCTCAATTCTCTAACTGCACCATGAGGAGGTGAGGAACGAGGAGTGAGGAACCTTCCTGAGGAGTCATGAGCGAGGATACACAGGTGCATCCTTTGCGGAAGTCTTTCTCTACGAAAAACCTGACGGACGTATGCCTATACATTCTCCTCCCCCTTCATATCTGTCACAATAACGTAAATGTATGCTTTACTTTTACAGTTTACATAAACTTTACATCTCACATATTTCAACAAGGCATCTTGCTTTCTTAATATTATATATATATATAACCAAAACTTTAATAACCAAACTTTAACAACATATGGGTAGATCCCTCGAGTGCAACTGATGACGCTTTGAAGTGACACTAAAGGGAGCATTTCACTTGATTCAGTTGGCTTGTCCAAATACCCACACTTGCGGTCTTGGCTACTTGAGAGCTCGTGTACACAACAGGAAGTAAGTGCACAAGACTGTCCCATGTCTTAAAAATGCCCAAGTGCAGTGCCCTTAATGAACACTAAAACCACACTATCTTGAATATTGCTTCTGAGTGGTATTCGAGGCTAAGCATATCCCATCATGCATTATGTTCGGGAACTCACGTGCCCTGAAATCGCAAGATGTCAAGGAAAACATACAAATGTAAGGTAAATTAATTATAAATTACATATAATTTGGTAGTAAAATATAAAGTGTAGCACATTTTTACTGATGCAAAGATGAGTGTGCTATGTGTATTTTGTACAACAATTGCAACTTTGTATCACTTAAAGAAGCACCACAATTTTAAAACTGTTTTCATTTAGAAGTGTATTATAAAATGCAGAGTACTGAAAATAATCAAAATTTCTACACACACTTGCGGTCTTCATGCACACTTGCACACTTGAACACTTGGGCCAAAAACAGGAAATACATCATGTAAGTAGACAAGTGGTCAGGTGGGTATTTGGACATCCTCGCATCTTTTCCTTGTGTCCTTCCCTCGCATCCTGAAAGGGTGGAGCTAAAATGCGAGGAAAGGAAACGAGGATGCACAAATAAGAATTGAGAAGCACCCAGATTCTATTGTTGATGTCTGTGTGTGTCTAAATGATCACAACTCTCTGAAATGGGCTTCTGCAGGGTGGGATGTCTGCAAGCACAAATGTCTTACAATTATCAAATAAAAACACACACTGCAAAATACAAATGATAAATAGATAAAAAGGGGAAAATGATAAAAAGTTCTGTCGAATATAAATCGATAAGATAAGAGACAATAACATAAGCTTGAATGTCTTACCATGATTGATTGAGCACAAGAGCAAAACGGACAAAATAATTAGAGGTTTCATTTTCGTCACTTCTACTAAAAAAATCACCGCAGCTTCTGATACACAATATTGCTCTGGTCCTCCTCTGCGTCGATGCCAAAGAGAAAGCAATATTTTGGGATGATTCAGTTATGCTACTGCACTGCTGCAGCGCGATGACGCACTGACGCTTCGTCACGTTCTTTGACGCGTATACAATCACATAGCCTAAATAGCCTAGTGCAAATAGTTGATAAGATTTTGTAAGGTTTACGATGCTTTTTTGGAGGGCGTCCTCTAAACGCAGTCCTCGATTGTGTCCTCGCGCACGGTGTCTATAAATAACATATGTCCACATCGTTTTATCACTAACACATTTCACTTCCATTCATAAGCATAAATGAGGAATTATACATGAAATGTCTTTCCGAGATAGTGGAAAAATAAGATCACTGCGAGTAAATTAAAGAGAAGCTTTATTTTCACCTTTTTTTCCTCAGACAAATTAATGCTGTAAAATGTCGTTCTTTTGCTTCACTGTAGTCGCAGTTGTTTAGTTAAAGTGAAAGTAATAAACTGGGAACCCTATATGGACTAGCGTGATCACAACAGCCGTAATTTTGTAAAGTATATTATGTAAAGAGGCCAATATTTCTATCATCATGCCCTGCTACTTTCACTAATGATGGAAATAAGTGCAGTTAACCCTATACGCAAAGAAAATATATTTCGCTATATATGAATTATCAATATATTAAATGATTTAATGGTATATTTGAAAATATACTGAATAAATATATTACAATATATTAAATAATACATAAGAAATTGCTACTTTTCATATATTGAAACGTGTGAGAATATATTTATTAACATAGGCCTATCATAATTTATGTAATTTTGTATTCTGTACACCTCACAATATATAGATGTATATGTGATATATGTATATATTGCAGATAAATTTACTCATGCAGTTTAAACACCCATTTCTTATATTTTATAATTATTTACATTATTAAAGGTCCCGTTTTTCGTGGTTTTTTGAAGCTTTGATTGTGTTTATAGTGTGCAATATAACACGTGTTCATGTTTCGCGTGTAAAAAAACACAGTATTTTTCACATAATTTACTTATCTGTATACCGCTGTTTCCACTGTCATAAAAACGGGCTGATGACTTCCTTGTTCTATGAAGTCCCTCCTTCAGAAATACGTAACGAGTTCTGATTGTGCCAGCGGTTCCTGTGTTGTGATTCGACAGCTCTGAGCGCACCGTGCCCGGAAAAGTCACGCCTCTTACCATAACGTGGAGATGCATGCGCTCAGTGTTATTGTAAACATGTCTTTAATTTTACCCTATCAATTTGAGCCGGAATCAGACCCGGTGATTGGACTGCGGGATGAAAATAACAGCGTTTCGACGACATGGCGACAAACACACTCTACAAACGCAACTCTTGTGTATTCCTGTGGGCGGAGGTTAGTCAAAAAACTGTTTTAGTGACGTCATTAAAGAAGGAAGTAGAGGGATGTAGTCCAAACTGGCCGTTCGATGTAGGCGACTTCTGTTAAATAAAATATCTCGCTTGGCATTGAACTTTGAGCTTTAAAATTTTACAGATTTTATTTATACTCTAACAACAACATTACACACTAACTAAAGTTTTAAACATGGGATCACAAAGAACGGGACCTTTAATGCTTCATATGCACAAGCACACCTGCATGTACTAAAGTATTTAGAAAGGAGGCTGAAGAGAGCACAGCCATTACTTTTTAAACAAAGTAAAGGTCAAAGATCATTTTGTCAAAATTTAAAATCCCAATCACTCCCAAAGAATATGCTGTAGTTATGGATGCTGTCCCCTCTGGGTTAAAAATGTTTTGTAACTCACGTTCCCAATCGTCTTTACAGTATCTAGACCCTGTTGACACTGCTATTGGTCAAGTTTGCTTTTCTTATTCCTCTGTTAAACACAATAATCGACAGGTTCAGGCTCTTTTTGAAAGGGATGTTGTCTCTAGACCTCTTATTATAACTTTCTGGAATAGCCGTGTTGAAAAAAAAAAAGAAAAAAGTCAGTTTTCAGTACATTGTTGTCATGTAAACGTACCCTAAGGCTGTGACTGAAGTCAGTTATTGTGTTTCTCTTTTCTTCAGTGATTCTGCTTGTTAACAGCAGGTGTTCATTACTAATGCTCAATCATCACTTAATTAATTATATAGTTACTATCCAGTTGTCATGCTGGGAACTTGAAATTTTCATTCAGTTGGAGTTCTGTTTCAGTCATTGTGTTCACATAACTTTCTGTAATATTTCAGTGCAATGAATTCAATTTTATTTAGTACATATCACTGTTAGGTTTTACAGTTTAGGTAAACGCATATTTGGATTCAGTGATTCTTCAGCTTGTTGTAGGGTCATGGGGTTACATATAACAAAACTAGGCATCTGTCTAGTTCCGCTTCCACTTTTGTTATATTCAGACACACTAACTTTGGCTCAAGTGCTGAGAACTTAGTATTTAAAAGCATATAAATGTTAATCCTGCAAAAAAGAGAAATGTTAGTTGTGATTTTTTGAAAAAATTCCTTAACAACTGCAACAGGAAACAGGAACCCACCTGATGGTGGTGACACAAACACATTCACTCACAAACCTTCATGTGGATGTATAACTTTAATGCACATCATTCAACCTACATCCTATTTCTATACCCTGCTCCCATATATTTGTACATTTATACAACCTAAGCAATGAGCATATTGGATGCCTGATGGATATTACGCCTTTAAAGCTATGACTCAAACAATTGCATTTTATGTTTACAGGTTCAGTTCCTGTGATTCAGAGTTTGATGAAAGACACGATGGTGATATTTCATAGATCAGCTCTTGTTAGATACCACCTACTTGATACTACCTGTCTTTAACCACAAAGTTTAAACCAAACAATTGATAGTGTGGAGTGTGAAATGTTTAGTTTCTCAAGGATACCTGGTAAAACATAACTTCAGAGTGAACAAAGCTAATGTAACATTGTGCACAAGCACAGACAGTGAACTAAAGAAACTGAGGGCATTATATACACGTGAACAAAAGTTCAAATGAGGAACTGTTGTGTGATAATCATTGAATAGCAATGAAAGAAAACAGAAAGCAAACACTGGAAATGCTGAAAACAAATTTAAAAGTCATTGAAATTGATACAGAAAAGACCACAGATTGTGACAAAAGGTCAGACAGCTGCCTTTTAAAAAACAGCTTCCTTGGAAATGCTATATTTTTCCTTTTCCCGTACATGTATGGGATTGACGACATGTTTGTGATGGTAGGAAACAAGGGTGTTTCAAATCACATTGTCTTTAGTAACTTCAGTTTTAAGAAGAAAATTCTCAGCAATGGTGTTGATTAACTGATTCATGCATTTGTATGGTTTGTCTTAAAACATATTTAAAAAGCCACATAGACAGTAAAAACGTGACTTTCACCACATGGGGTCTTTCAAAAGCTGTTCATATAGTAGAAGGAAGGAAGGACCCTGACCTACAAACTAAAGACGCTCTGAATGCCCACACACAAGATGTCTGTAGCCCAACAGATCAAACCACATCTCTGAAGAACGACCACAGTCGCTTTCGGTTTGACTCGGAAGATGAATGTCAGTAAAACTGGTAATGTGAGTTCATACACGGTTTTAACTTTTTACTTCTGTTTTTCCATTCACTAAAATTGAGAAATGAATAAATATACACAACCATTTTAAATCACATATAGTTAAACTCTATTTTACCTTGACTTGTAGTTTATACACAATTCCCACAATTTTCTTCTATTTAGCCATTTAACAAAGTCAGGCAACAATCTTACAAAAAGTATGTTCAATTATAAAAAATAAAGAATATTTTTACCCAACAGTTAAAGTCTTAAAAATGCCAGATGAAATTTAACATTATATTATATGCAAATGCAGCGGGTGAAGGAGGGTCAAACTCTGTTGTGGGAGGATTCACACATAGACCGAGTCTTTTTAGTCTATAGTATCACGAGATACTGAACATCTGAAGAAAATGTTTCACATGCTTGTTTTGTTCTGTTTGTGCTGGTGCCGTCTGATTGGTAAGATATAAAAACATTTTTATGACTTAATTTCTTTCTAGAGTAATAAAGCTGCTGCTTATTAGGCTATTTTCATCTGCTGTACCAAATGAATCTTGAATAATTTTGAAATCTACTAGCATTGAATTCAGATCTCTATTCAGAATTTTACACAGAAATTCTGGACAGGTTTTGCAATTAAATGTCATGGAAAATAATGGACATGTAACTTTACACACCTTAATTTTTTTTTGTCTTTGCTGCTGTTGTGAATGTTCTTCAATTCATATGTTCAGTATATAATAAAAAACTACAACTGATTTCAGGATTTGTAAATCAATAAAATCATGTTCTCCAGGTGTGTTTGGTGATTCAGTGTCAGTGATGGAGGGAGATTCTGTCACTTTATACACTGATCTTACTGAAATACATGAAGATGAAGACATACTGTGGAAATATGGAGATGAAAAGTCTCTCATAGCGAAAATCAGCATTGAGAACCAAATATTCTCCACATCTGATGATGTTCTTGATGGGAGATTCAGAGACAGACTGAAGCTGGATCATCAAACTGGATCTCTGACCATCACAAACACCAGAACTGAACATGCTGGAGTTTATCAACTAGAGATAAATGGAGCGAAACGATCAACAAAAACATTCAGTATTTATGTCTATGGTGAGATAATTTGTTCAAACATTCAAGTGTTCTTGTTTTTAATTTTCACATATTGATTTGTTGAATAATTTTATAGTTTGAGATGACAGACCATATAATCACTAATTCAAGTTGAATCATTTAACACGCACTGAACTGAAAATAAAATTGTTGCATTTATTTGTCAATTTTTATGCTCATTCTCTGATGTTTTTCAGCTCGTCTACCTGTTCCTGTCATCAGCAGAAACTCTTCACAATGTTCATCATCATCATCAAATTGTTCATTGGTGTGTTCAGCTGTGAATGTGAGTCATGTGACTCTCTCCTGGTACAAAGGAAACAGTTTATTGTCCAGCATCAGTGTGTCTGATCTCAGCATCAGTCTCTCTCTACCTCTGGAGGTGGAATATCAGGATAAAAACACCTACAGCTGTGTGCTGAACAATCCCATCAGCAACCAGACTCAACATCTGGACAACACTCACCTCTGTCACACATGTGCAGGTACAACAGTGCTGATATAATGTGATTATTTACTGAGCTGATCTCTGTCTTCTGTTGTAGATCAGACACTTTAACTTCAATTTTATCCATTACAGATCAGGGCTTACCCTTGATGTACATAGTGCCGATCTCTGCTGGATCTCTGCTGATTGTTGCTGCAGTCATTGGGATCATCTGCATCAGCAAGATATGTAGAAAAACTGATCAAGAAGGTAAGTGTTTTCTACTTCTAGTGAAAAATGGCATGTAGGTTTTCAGTTGCAAAATATATTCTCAGAAAAGTAAATTGCGGGGCAGCGGTGAAAAGTTTGTGTGCACGTATATGTTTCCATACAATATGTGAGAGAGAGCTTTCCATAGAGAATTAAAGGTAATTTAGTGGGGAAAAAATGGAAATAGTTTGACATATTCTATTGTTTATTATATTTAATGGTTTGGTCAATACTTTTGTTAGTTTTTTTGGTTGTTTTGCTGTTGTAGGCTGTAAGGATCTTTGAAATAACTGCTGATCAAGTGTTAAACTGTACTGTGGTTGAGACCTGCTGGAACTACTTTATCTGACAGCCCTAATAATGTTTCAAAAATCAGATCGAGTTAAGATTATGTTTTGTTGTTTTAATGCATCTATTATTGTTGTTGTAGAAACAGTTCACACTCTTAACAGAAAGATCACTTACGCTCATCCGACAGTCCACAAAAGAAACGCACATACATTGGTAAGATTATGTATTCCTAAGTATCTGTATCATTTCTGATCTATTGCACACACAGCACCATATCAGATATTTATTATAAAAATATCATTCAGTACCAGAGACACACAAAATATCTGCTCTGCCAAGAAACATAGTTCCAAAAAACCCAAAGCAATTGAGAAAGACTGAAAGATCAACACTATAAACTTCAACTTTCAGTCAATGAATATCCTATACACTCAAAAAATTGTTTGTTCAATGAACAGTTTGGTCTGAAAAAAATTGGACAGATTTTTTTTTAGAATTTCTTATTTCAACAAAACTTGGTAAAGGTTTTGGCAAGATTGAAAAGGTTAAAAGGTCCTGACACTTGTGCACACTTGTACTGTTTGCAGTCAGAAATTAGCACATTGGGAAAAAAAATGGGAATTGGATTTCATCTAGTTTTAAGATTTCCATCAACAAAATTTCATTTTTTTTTTTCAAGACATCAGTCTCAAATTTGGAAAACAATATAAGATATATGGCTTTGATTTTTTTCACAGTTTTACAGTAAAACATGTTTTGGAAAATATAGGCTATATTTCATATAAAAAAAAAATATTTTTATGCATTTTTCACATTAGTAAACGTAAACTTCTATAAATAGTTTTTTTTTTATTTTCTCTTCAGCAATAATCTGCCAAGTGTCTTTTTAAAAAGAGACCAAACTGAAGTCTGTTCTCCAAACCAAGATTTACGATAGTTTAAGTTGGAAATTTCATTTTCAGGTTTATGCTCAAAAAGTGAATAACTAATAAATGGATCATAACTATTCCATATAAACATAATTTAGTAACATAAAACCCTAAAAAACAAATATGAAATAAAACACATCATTGAACTAAAATATAGTAGGCCTACATATGAAAAGAAAAAAGAAAAAACACCACCACACAAGCAGCACCAGTGGGTTAATTTAACAAGAGAAAACATTTCTGGGAATTCAGGTTTATACAACAGAGACACATTCAAGTTTGTGTTAAAATATAAAACAATTAAGTTATATTTTACAAATGTAAGTGGACTGTGCGTCCTCAGAATTCAGGTCTCACAGAATTAGAACATAATTGCAGTTAAATAAAAACTGAAATATTAAATAAAGTTCTTGCAATGGGGCACTTGTTTAGTCAGAAGCCAATATGACACGTGGGGTCTTGTGCATGTGCCTGGATCATGTTTGATTCGAGCAGTGAGCAGTGTTCGTTTGTTTTAGCAGAAACTCACTATGTTAAACCGTCTGACAGGAAACTGAAGCCTTCAGGAAATGAAAGTCGTAACATCGCATCTTTTTCTGATGGTTTGCACAACAGTTAACGAGAAAATGTGCTTTTTAAATCATACAATGATGTCAAATCTGCTATAGAATGCAACGGCTGCATCTTTTTTTGCAGAGTGTAATATAATTAGTCTGGTGCAACTTCACACATCCAAAACCAGCAACACTTGTGGTGTGGAGGGATCAGAAATAAACAAAAAACTGGAGCTAAAAATCAAGACTTTATTTTGCCAATGTGTTTCAGCACAGGCCTTCATCAGGGCTAAAAGGTTACAGGTGTAACAGGTGTAAAACACGTTGGCAAAATAAAGTCTTGTTTTTTTAGCTCCAGTTTTTTGTTTATTTCTGATCCTCCACGCCACACGTGTTGCTGGTTTTGTTCCAAAAAAAAAGCATAATATTTGTAGATAGGATTACAGAAAAATCTCATATCAGATCATGTTTTAGAGTCAAAGTTGGCATTAATTTAATATCTTGTATTTTCTTATGTATCACTGCCCTAGTAAAACAACAACAAAAACTATACCAAAATCTATTTAAAATGCATTTATTTCATACTGAGTACTCTTCAAATCCATTAACTTATTTATTGACAGACTTACTGATATAAATATAATTAAATTTTATTTGGAGTGTTTCTTAATTGAACAATGCACATGTCTTAATATTATGCCTAAAATGTGTTTTAATATCACTATTAATGAGGATTGTATGATCTTTGTATAATATCAGTCTTTAAATGCAAGATATTTTAAGTTTATCTAAAGTAGGCCTATACTTGCAATAGTTTCACTTTAAAGTACATTAAGTTGTTCCAATTTAGCAGACTTTAAGTATATCAGTTTAGTATACCAAAAGTACAATAGCTGGGTATTTTTATTAAGCACATTAATATGTAATTTCAAATATATTTGAGTATATTTCTTTCACTATAGGGTGAAGCCAGAAAGTCACATGCTCACAACAAGTAATCTTTCTGACTGAAAGGTCCTTCTGAGATCATCACACTTGTTTTTCATTACTATCTCTTGTGTGCTGTTTTTTTTTTTTAACAGAATGTTGAAGAGGAGGGTCATGTGGAGTATGCAGCTGTTGCCATAAGATGATCAATCGTCAATCTTTTTCTAGTATCAGATACTGTGTCTTTGCTTTCAACCTCCTGCGACGTCCTCAGACTCTGAGTCGATGATCGAGTTTTGGGATTGAGAGAATCATCACATGTAGCATCAGGAAATCACAGCGGACATACAGTTTAAAATGTGATATGTAAAGACTGATTAATGAAAAAAACAAAGATTTTTCCTTGTAATACAAATTATCTAAATCGTATTGATCATTTTCAAGATTGACTCTTGAATGTTAAATAGACCATGTGTGTACATCTCATGAATATGTGCAAAATGTAGATGAAAAATACTCATTAAAAGGAGTGAACCTTGCTGTTACAGGTACAGAAATGTGGTTGGGCCAAATTGTGCATGAGCACATGTCTACTGTTGGACGCTTGTGTTTGATGTCTGTGTCTCTGAGGTGTGAAAAGAGTGTGTAAGTGAACAGAATGCGGTTGAAGGGCTTTTTTCCCCATTGTTGCTCACAGGAAACCATTTGACTTCTTTAGACAAAAGTTTTACTGCAAAATACTCAATCTGACAGATAAAAGATTCATTCAAATCAAACAGTGATATTACTGTGAGATCTTATTATATGTCTGTGAAATATTATGATTGATAATCAAGAAGCATTTCTATATCCTCATCCTCATCTCCTCATGCTGTGATGCTGCAGATAAGCTCTGCTAGTTTCAGTGCTTATTTATAGCTCTAGTAAGAGGAGGGTCTTTTTAAGAAGAACTATTCTTGATCTCCCACATCTTTTTTTTATAAATATAATCAGAGCTCCAGACTAACATTTGAGACCAGAAGCACCAGTGAACTGATGGTGGCACCTTATTTGGCACCAACAATAACTAATAATTATGTTTCTTGAAATGCAGCAGATTGAGCTGACAACAGCAGTAGTTTGAGCTTGAAATGTGTAAATCTGTTTTCATTAAAACAGTGACAGCAAGACCCAGTAACATTTTCCTGTTAAATCATTGGCTGCGTCTGAAAACAGCCTTCTGATTGTTGCCTCACTGCCTCATGTTATCAGGCAATGACGTTGCAGGCAGCGTTTGGCATCACACAACTGATTTCAGACAGCATAAGAGTTTAATGATCTACTGCAGATTTGGGAATAACTAAGTGAATATTTAATTACCATAGTAATTTCCCACAAGAAATGACACTGGAAAATGTTGGTTAAAATTGTACATTCACACACAAACTGAACACCAAATGCAACTTTTAGATGCCATGTTTATTTTCTAGCTCATTGGAATGCACAGGATTGTGGGATATTAAAGGTAGTGAAGGATACATCTGTGCTGCCTTCAAAAACTGATCAGTTGAAGGAATTGCAGGAGACAGGAAGTGAAGCTAACATTGGATCAAATTATTGACTTATTAAACTTTTCAGTAGAAATAAGGTATGATCAAGTATTGAATAAAATGTAAACTTGCATTGATGATGAAGTTAATTTTATTGTTAGTATTTTTTTAAATGACCATATTAAATCAGACTTCCAAGGTATAAAAATATGGAGTTATTGTCATCAACCAAACCATTAAAAAAAAAAAAAAAAAAAAAGTGATTTTAGCAAGGCCCTTTTTATCCAAATGTTTCTGCAAATTGCATTTACATATATTTTCTGTAGCTTTTGGCAATGTGGAAAAAGAGAGCTCCGATAACTTGTTTTTCATGTTTGCACAGTCACTCACACCAGGGCCCCAACTCTTATGCATTCAGCGTGAGACTCACGCAATTGAGACTTCTCACGCCACACGTCCATTTTGTCATGCAGTGGAAAAAACCTCAAGGAGCAGAGAGGAAACTGACAATGTGCACAGACAAGACAGAGCAGGTACATGCACAAGACCCCTCTCCGACATCCTTTGTCACAGTCACCACAGCGCTCTGCAGAGCAGCATCCACGTCTCTCTGACCTGCTTCACTATATTGACAGTGTTTGCCCAAAATTTAAAGTTGAGAAAGCTTAAAACCCTGTAAAACCCAAATATAGAAAAAAATGAGCAAACGTTTTTTTGACCTCTCAGATATTGTTTTAGGAGGCCTCTGATGTAGAAATTAAAGATTTTTCAAATTTTTTACATTTTAGTAAGTTTTTAGGGAAATGTTGTAATATTGCAACGTTGGGCCTAGGTAGGAGCAGAATTTAATAATAATAATAATAATAATAATAGTAATAATAATCACACAACAATCATATTTTTTATGAATAAGCATTTATTAATAAAAATATTGAGAACATTTGTATTTATAAAACTTTTTCTTCTAGCACTTTCAGTGTGGTTTGAATGAAGTCTGTGTTTTGCAGTGATAGTCCCTAAGACAGTTCTTTTCATCTGAGAAGCACATGTGAACATTTCACTTGCTACACAATGTATTTGTGTATCCATTATTGCAGTGTCTGCAGCGTCCTCTCTTCGTCTTTACTAGGAAATGTGCAATCATGTATTTGCATACATCCAGTGGATGGTGGTCCGATGACATCTTGGCATTCTGAAATGGAAAAACTAAAAAAAATAAAAAATAAAAAATGTGAATAATACATATGGGACTTATATTGTAGATAAACTGAAAGAATAGACAGGGTGGTAGACCATGTGTCGAGGGTAGAGATCTAAATATTATCCATCAAAGTATTATAATTTTAATGCAAATGCTAATCAAAATTCCACTACTACATTCAAACAATACTGTCTGGCTGGCCTATAATGCTCTCTCTCTGCTTATCATACTAAAGGAACACATGCATCCCCCCAGAGCACTTACAGGTTCACGTTCAAGACCATTCACACCTCTGAACGATGCAACAGGCACCCACCCCAAAATCCATAAAATTCAGAGCCTGTTTTTCTATATCCTAATGCTATAAACTGCTACTTGGGCAACACTCATAAAAAATCTCAGGTTCATTTAGAAGTTAAAAAATTACAACGATACAGGAAATTTCAGATACTGCTCTAGATGATGGAGTTTCAAATTCCACATACAATGCATTCCTGTGTTTAATTATGGTATAAGCTAAACTAAGTACTAACTTAGTTCAAATGAATCATCTAACAGTTTAAATTTCAATTTGTGACCATGTGAGAAGTGCAGTGTCCTTATGTAACATGTAGGCTATTTTGACTACCACTCTGGCCCAACGTTGTAGAATTACAACATGGACTTAACAATCTCTAAATCAAATTTGATGAATGTTTTCCAAACTAACTAAATATGTATGTGTTCTAGACATTGTAATAAACACAAAAAAATATGTAAGGAATTTTACTTACTTGAATCTTGACGACATCCAGTCATGCAAAAAAAGGAGATGAGCTCAACGCAAAGTTTGCAGGTAGAGTGAGTTCATGGCCAGATGACCGGACCTATAAACACTTCTTCTATCCAATAGCATTGTGAGGACAAACAATAGAACCCATTAACTATGTAAATGTGGTCTTGAGAAAAAAAACAAAAAAACATTTGCAGGCATTTTTTTTTTTAATTTTTGAAAGTGATGTTGTAATTCTGCAACAGTGGGCTTTACAGGGTTAAAAGTTTAAGGAAACCAGCTTCAGGGGATTTTTGAGTTTAACAAGTTCAATTCACAACAAGTTGAGAAAACAAAATAATCTCCTGAAGCTGGTTGCCTTAAACTTCTAAGTTTTCTCAGCTTCTGTTATTTACAGTGTGTTTGTCACCAGGATTAGAAGGATTAGTTCACTTTCAAATAAAAATTTCCTGATAATTTACTCACCTCCATGTCATCCAACATGTTCATACTTGTTCTACACGATCCCAGACGAGGAATAAGGGTCTTATCTAGCAAAATGATCGGCCATTTTCGAAAAAAAATACAATATGCTTTATAAACATGAATTATCACCTTGCACGTGATTCCGCTTTCCGTATTCTTCAAAAAGCTTACGCCGTATGTCCTACGCCTTCCCTATTCTACTTATGGAAAAAAAACGAAACTGGCGCTGCGTTCGTTCCATAATTAGAATAGGGAAGTATTAGCGTTACCTGTAGATTTCAATTTCTGTAGCCACACCGCAGTCCAAAGTCTTTGACTATGGGTGAATCTCCAGTTATCACTGATGATTGTCATTTGGATCTTTCTTAATTACAATCTGCCATCATAATGAGTTAATTATTCCAACTGCTGTGAGAAAAGGCTATAAATGATCCATCACCAGCAGCATCCTCACATGTGATATAACCTACTAGCCGGGACTCATTTATATAAACAGATGTGACGTAATGATGCAAAGACTAACGGCAGCAAGCTTGAGTTTCCCCCAAACACCCACCAGTACCACTCAGATCAGAACACATTACTACAAGCTTATCATTGTGAATCGGGCTAAGGTAAGGAAATAGTTTTGAACACTGACTGGTTATGTATTTTTAACCCCAAAAAGTTGCAGACTGCTGCTTTAACTGCAAAGGTAAAACATAATAAAATGATTGTGACAGATGTGAAGGGAAGGACAATTTATATGTGAATCAGGTTTCTTGACAAGAAAGACTTCTGCATAAGATACATCTGTTCATCCTCACTCATCACTCCTCGTTCCTCATGGTGCAATTAGACAATTGAGATGTCCTTCAAGATGGCTCTCTTTGACCGGTTTCAGGGTGACAGGCTGCAGGATGGAGGAGCAAGGACACATCAGTTTGAGTACTAAGCATCCCCTATAGACACTTGCTTCATTCATGATTGAATCAGCCGGTTTGAACAAATAGTTTGAATTAATGATTCCATGAATCTCTTATTATGACTTGCCGCCACCTACTGGCGGTTTTAGTTTCATAATTAATAGTATTGTTTCATTTTTGCTAACATTGCTTATTTATATATCATAATGTTTTATTTTGAAAATTAATCTCATATTTAGGCAATTGTAATTTCAGTGTAAATTTATTTTGATGATTGGTAAGATGGATTTTGTTGATATGGAGTTAATTCATATAACAGCCCTATTAGTGTAATTAATTAGAGATGATCAACAATATGTAACTTTACTTTTTAAATAATAATAAGGTGCTCTTTTTTTCACTTAAGCACCTGCCTCCCAAAATGTCTGTATTTCCCTGTGAGGCAGCCCTTCTATCAATACCATAAGATGACATCCTAGCAGTAGTTTGTGTTGTCCAGTGGAAGAGAATTAGCTGATAAGTTGGAAATGGAGGCAGTCTTTCCTCCTCAAAGAGCAGATATTAAAACTGTCTACTAATACTCAGAGTTAGCTGACATGGGGTCTTCTTCAAAGAGCATGTACTTTACAAGAGCCCCATCTAGTGTCCTAACAGTTCACCTTTCCAGGAACAGCCTTCACCTTCATCTAATAGAAAGCTTTTAAAACTAGAAATATAAATACATGAGTCTAATCAACTAAGAATTGAGTGAGTTGAACTGCTAGTTAGCTTGAGTAAAAGGTGTTGAAATCACATCCCAGAATGTAGAGAAACACAATGACCACTTCTCAAACGATTAAGCATTAAAAAGTTACAACTTTTTATTAACTTATAAGAAAGATGAAAATCCATATGTAACAGGAAAAACCTGTGAAAGAGAGAGATTTGCACATTTAGAAGAATTTTCTATTTTTCATACAAACAGATGATGTTTAAAACAAGTTAAACATACTAACCTCTCTTCGCAGCTCTTCAGGAACGTGGCAGTAGAAACTGAACTGACCATACAGAAAAATTCAAGTGAATTCGATCATTTCCATCACTCAGTGATAATATTCTACAATACAAACACATCAAGAATACACAATAATTAATAACAATCACTTCAAACAAACAAAGCACATCTGAACATGCTTTATAAATAGAACTGAAAGACAGACATAGACAAAACATCTGTAACAGACACATGTGAAGTAGTGAACATTCACCTTGAACGCCCCACCCCACTGAGCAAATTACGTCCAGAAGACGTCTTTTTGAGGTCTTGTCTCAGGTTGAAAAGACGTCCACTGAGGGGCCAGAATGAAAGTTTTTATGACGTCTTTTTTGACGTCTTCTGGACATCCGATATAGACGAACACGCAGAATCACCAAAGGAGAAAAATCACAATTTTTAAGCCACCATCGTGGAGATGAGTGTTTGCTTTAGTTGGGCTCTTGACTCTTGCCTTATTAATATTAGTTTGTTTGGGCTGTAACTGAGTCATAACAGCCAGACAAGTAAAGAGAAATGATCAGGTGTTGGTTATGTTTTCACATAAGCATTATTTGACCTGAATCACTGAACTCATGAAGAGCCCAATCTCTGAGTTAGATTAACATTATTGATTACAGCAGAACTGTGATTCTACAGCAGAAGATCAGCTTTATCAATGCGATTCACATGATTTCAGAAAAGGTGTGATGAACAAAAAAAAGTATTTATTTTAGGCACACACAGACATCAAGAATCAGCCTGTGAATCTCAACAGTGGTGACCATCATAAAGCATGTTGCAGTGCATTCTGGGAGCCACCAATCAAAATTCATCCATGGCTCCCATCATGCTTACCATTTGTTCAGAGTTGATCTGTTGATCAGAATATGTTGCTTGTCACCGTCGTTGAGATTCACAGGCTGATTCTTCATGTCTGTGTGTGCCTAAGATTCTGGCCCCTCAGTGGACGTCTTTTCAACCTGAGACAAGACCTCAAAAAGACGTCTTCTGGACGTAATTTGCTCAGTGGGACAGGTCTCCTCACTCTCCTCACATGAAATGCAAGAACTTGGCAGTAAAATCTTTACAAAAGGCAGAATGTTACACATAACAATTATTGTAGCACAGAATGAACACATTTGTGAAATGCACTTAAAACCCCATTTAGATGATCAACACAATTAAAAGGCTTGCACAGCAGTCAGTAACATATGACATATAAGATTTAAAGGGGATATAACACAGTTTCTGCCAATTTCATGTTAATCTTGAGTACCTATAGAGTAGTACTGCATCCTTCATGCCTCCGAACAGTCTTTAGTTTTATCGGATTTATAAAAATCAGATACAGCTGTACCGCTTCTTTCGGAAAACAGTCGAGCTCCTGGAGGTGTGCCGTGGGCAGAGCTAAAGAGTCATGACCATGCGCAGCTTTTGTGTAGCGACCGTCTAAACAGCATGTATTTAAACACACACAATATCCCCAGGATGACTTTGGATTCAATATATGTTTGTGTTGTTTACATAATATGCAGTTCCGACTCATGACCGGGATCTTTTATCACTAGGACCGCTCCATCTTCAGTTTCAAATGACCTGCAAATCCAGCGTCGAACTGGGCCTTGTTTATAAAACATAACTGAAATCCCTCTTCCTGGAGGAGTGCCCATAAAAGGAATTCCACTCTTTATGACGTCATACAGGGACATACTTGGAAAAAAACCTTCCAAAACTTATACGAATCCTGAAGGAGCGTATTTGGCACAGAAATTCTCCGTCATACACCCAACGGTGCACATGTTCTATGAAGAGAACTTGCATCTTAAAGTATGACATTACTATGAATTTGTTCAAAATAAATCAGTGTGTTATTGGGTCTCGCAGTGTAAATGCTAGGTGAAATCCCTTGCTTGATTGAGGACATTATGGTGGTTCCTTATATCCTCTTCTACTTGCCTCACTCATGTTTCCTTGGTCTTTCACTGGGCTTTTTTTCTATTGGGAAGGTCGTGCTCTCCAGAGGAATCTGTATGGTAATCTGTTATCGGTCATGGTCGGGTTTGATCAGGGTCCATGTTTCTAATCCGTAAAGAAGAACTGGCAAAAGAAGTGTCCGGAAGAGGCAAAAATAGTTTTTGTGGAGATGTTAGTCCTCGTTCCACATGCACCACTTGAGGCAAGCGAATGCCTTGGCTGCCTGTCCAATACTCCTATGAATCTCTACAGTGGATGCCACTTACTTCTCCTGAACAAGCGACCCTACATATCGAGGTAGACAGTGACCTGTGAGCCATTGGTTGCCATCACTTTGGTTTTGTCTGCATTGATTTTCAAACCATATGAATGAGCGAGGTGAGTGATAGTGTGCATTATATTCATAGTTTCAGCATCACTGTCAATGAATATGGTACTGTCTCTGGCAAGCATTAGATCGGTTAAAAAGTGATCTTTATCGTACTGGACTCCACGCATACCCTGGAAAGCCTTTCTCACGACAGCATCAGTTACGATGTTGAATAACAGGGAGATGACATCCCCTTGATGAACTCCATACTTGACCAAAACCAGATTCGTATTTGGCTAGTTGATCCTTGATCGGATGCATGAAGGAGTTTAATGAACTTCTGGAGAATGAATTCCATCTTTAGTGTCTTCCACAAGGCCTGCGAGTAGATACAGTTAAATGCTGACTTTAACTCAATAAAGACAATGATGGTTGGCTGTCCATATTGAATTCTTTCTTTCAGCAGCTGCCCAAGTACAAAGATCTGGTCACAGCACCCACGGATTACTGCTTTTTTTTTTTAAAATGTGCATGATTATGGCTTTTCTCCATGTGCTTGGCACATGTTAGTTAAACGAGATGGCTTGAAGAAGTATGTTTAGATGACGATGCAGGACATCTCCTCCAGGCTTAATAGATTCTATAGGGATCTACTCCCGGTACCTTGCCATTTTCAGTGATCATATAGCCGCCTTCACTTCAAGAGGTGATCATCACATGAAGTTGTTGGTCGATTTGTTTTTCTCACTCCGTCTTTTGAATGTACGATAGAGAATGTGGTATTTGTGTCTGGATGCTGCTTGTTCAAGATCAGCTGCCACCTGATTCCAGTACGACTCTTGTTCCACTTTCCACCTTAGTCTGACTTCTTGATTAAGCTGGCAGTAACGCCTTGACCAACTTTGCCTGCTTTCGTTTCTCTACCAGCTCCAAGCACTCAGTTGATATCCATGGTTGTGTTTGTCAACAGGTGATCGTGCACATGGGTGTGGCACATTCTATTATTGCACCTGAAAAGCCTTTCTTCATCTACATCCAACACTGACAAAGCCACAAAATGGTTGGATAAGGCTATTTGGAACTCCTGTTTGCGTGGAGGGTCTGTCAGCAGTTTCCAGCAGAGCCACACTACTGGGGCTAGTGTCCTCTATGAACGATGCACAACAGCCATTTAAGGAGTCCCAATCCGATTAAGGGCCACTTCCTCTAGGTCACCATTCTCCTGAAAGAAAGAAACAGATTCACAGAAGGTAAAGCAAATTATCAGGATTGATGATTCAGTGGCACATACAGAAAAATGTGTTTTCCCCTCTGATGTTTGTGAATGTAAAGACCTCTTAGGGTTTCTGAGTGATAAATTCTGAATAAAGCCACAAACAGAGACATAAACCACCAAACCATTTTTTTTAGTTCTTCAAATACATGACCAGCAATACACTGTTAGCGAACATCCCGAAGCCTTTCACAATGCTGAGAGTGGCGTTTTAGATGAATATGTAGATATGTGCTGTGCACTTTCCTCTCAATGACAAAATAAACACTCAACAAAAATCACAGCAGTTACATTTGGAGATGTTCCTGTTGACAGTGGTGAGGAAACCACAGTTAAGAAAGCAGGAGGGCGGAGACACATCGACATGTAACGTAATCATATTATGTGAATCGGTAGTTCAAAAGGTGTTTACCAGCCAGAGCCAGAAACAAGCCGTTTTTGAACAAACTTTGTTTTGGTCTGACTTTGTTTGAAATCATGTCTTTAGGGCACAGTTCTCACAGATCTGAATCTGTTGTTAATTCAGTTTTTTTTGCAGACAGACAGATTCAGAGCTCATAGTATCTCACCTGATGATCATCACGCATTCTCCTGTTTCCTGTTTGAACAATAACAACAAACTCTTACTTTGGCAAATTAGAATAAAAATACATACATGCAATAAATCTTCTATTCACATTTTGAATGATCAGCTGTATGTAATACTTGCTTTTTTGTCTTGCTTTCCTTCTCCTAGATTTCCAGTGGTGATAGTAAATCCCACCAACAGTAACAAGCAGCAGAACAACAACAGCAACTATTCCTGCTGCAGCAGCTGAAGACAAACCTGAATCTGGAATAGCTAAAGACAGACAGTAAATATTACTAGAGATCATTTGATAATTTCAGTAGAAAGACGTATGATATTGATTTATTTCTGATTTATAAAATAGCTGGTTTATTTTTTTGATAAATCTGTTGGTTTTTTTTATATCAACAGCAGCCACAACATCAGCACTGTGTGCTTAACAGGAAACAATGTTCACAGGAAAACTGACTGATATTATGGATTGTATGGATTGTTCTTATTCTTATTCTTATAATAGACTTCAAATGTAAAAATCATAATGCAACTTAAAACTCAATGTGACAATTGTCTGTGATGATAGATTATCTCAATTATATTTTAATATGGAGTCAAAGCTCGCTTTTTTAAACAGGCCAGAATGAAATTACAGTTTTGGTTTAAATGTAGTAAACCATTTTAAAATTCCTGACGGGGAATTCCACAGAATGATTAACTCTCACCAGTTACAGTAACACTGACACTCCTAATGATGCTGAATCTGCTGCTGTTGATCAGCAGTTTATATTCTCCAGAGTCTGTGTTTCTGGTGTTTGTGATGGTCAGAGATCCAGTCTGATGATCCAGCTTCAGTCTGTCTCTGAATCTCTCTTCACACTGAACATCTGTACAGATCTTACTCTGATCTCCAGTGATTTCAGCGATGAGAATCTCATTAAAATACCACATCATTGAATCATTCAGTTTTTTTCTAAAACCAGGATCTAAAGTGACAGATTCTCCCTCCTTCACTGACTTTCTCTTCATTTCATCTCGTTCAGCAGCAGAAACACCTGAAACACAAGATAGACAACAGATTGGAGGATGTTGTTTCGGGGGGGAAAACACATAACATGAGAACTGTGGATATGAAAGCGATAAAACATGCTCTCTTGACATTCAGTCTGAAAAACAACATTTTACACATTTTGTGCTTATAAACACAAGAGGTGGGTATGATAATATAAATCTCTAATCAAGTAAAAGTACAAGTATTTATAGAAGTAATGACTTAAGTAGAAGTAAATGTAATAATGTTATTAATTACTTAATTGCGAGTAAAAAAAAAAAAGTATCTAATGAAAATTCTATAAGTATTCAGCAAGCAAGATGATGAAGTCAATGAAGCATGTATTACAATAAAGATCCACACATGACAGATGGAGTGTCATCTTGCTGAACCTTTTTGCCATAACAACATTATTATTTACACAGATACAAATAATAATACTATATAATATCTATTACTATTTTAACTACATTAATTTTATTACATAAGATATCTTTGCAACATCCATAGTCATTTATATTTAAATCTACAAATGTTTTTGAATAAAATACACCTCTGAATGTCAGCAAAAATAACACAAAACACGTTAATGGTTTAATTTGTAATTAATGTACAAGACTTGATTTTAAACATAATGACTCACCATATAAAGCAATAATGAAAGTCTTTTCACTGTCGCTGCTGCCACTGCTGATCTGTAGTTGATAAACTCCAGAATCTGTGTTTGTGATGTTCATGATGGTCAGAGATCCAGTCTGATGATCCAGCTTCAGTCTGTCTCTGAATCTCTCAGTACCTTCATTACACTGAACATCTGTACAGATCTTACTCTGATCTCTATTGATTTGAGCGATGCGAATGTCATTAAAATACCATCTAATTCTGTCTTGATGTTTTGTTTGAACACCAGTGTGTAGAGTGACTGAATCTCCCTCCATCACAAACACTCTGTCGGTATCAACACCTGATGCACCTGAGAAAGAAATGAACAGTTCATTATAAGCAAACAAAATAATAGAATATTAATATTCTAATATATTAATAGAATAATATATTTTAACAGTTTGTGAGTAGAAAAATGTCTGGATTCATAATGTAGATTTTAGTGAATTTCTCTGGCATTATACATGTCACAGTTGTGGATGTCCTGTAAAGAGCACATTTATTAATTTTCAAATTGTTTGTCATAAATCAACATCTCAGGAAAATGTTATGGGGTTTCTATTCAAATTATGACTTTCTGTTACAAAACAGGACATTGATTTCATGTCCTCAGTAGAAGACACCAGTACTTAAATCATGTTTATCAGTGAAGGACACACCAAGTGAATAGGGAAAGAAATTACATATCAATATTCCTATGGAATATTAGATATTATTGTGAAAATGTTGACAACTATTACTCCCACTTTTTTTCCCATTACATGTTGCTCCAATAACACATTAATATGCAAATTAGATACAGTGTAGAGGTTAAATGCATTGAATGGGAAAACCCATGTATGGCTATTTTATTGAGACTCAATTCGGATTCATGACAAAAGACTCCAGACATGACTCAGACTTCAGATGAAGACTTGTGAACATCTCTGGTAAAACGACACAGGTTGCCATCTTGTAATTACGGATACAACATGGCATGAGCGCAGCATAAGCTCATTGTTTTTGTTCAGGAGAAACTATAAAAGGCAGCTGCTGTTCGTTTTTTGGTGCTCGTCTGTCTACAAATCTGTTGAGCCTTATGGAACGCACTGATGACGTGTGTGACATGTCTAAGAGAGCAGGTGCGCAGAGGAAACGAAAATAAATATGTTGACAGGTAAGACATTGTATCGGATGGAATGCAACGACTGGAAGAACATTTTTTGGTCCTGAGACATCCACATCAGATATATGTACATGTTTTAATATTTAGACCACTTCTATTATTGATTGCTATCAGGATGTGAAGAGAATTTCAACCAGAAAAAAAATTGCCTACCCAACCTTTAAATGTACAAGACTTGCTATAAACATGACTCACCATGAACAGTAACACTGAAGATCTTTTCACTGATGCTGCCGTTGATGATTTCTAGATGATAATCTCCAGAGTCTGTGTGAAAACCTGAAAAAGAAATGAAGTTCATTATATGCCAAACAAAAACATTTACATATAGTCCACAACAACATGAAATAACTTAGTTAAGAGAAATGAACCAGTTCAAAAGTTTAAACATGCACAATGTGTCATGATTAATGATAAATTAACTTGCCAGCATTTCTTGCATATTTAAACCCTTTCCAGCAGTGACTTTAGTATGAGATCCAGCTTTTCAGACCGAGGATGGATGAAGGACTCATACAGACAACTATTACAATAGGTGGAAACATTCACTGACGCTCAAGACAGAAACACAGTAAGAGCCCTTTTGAATTGGGCAATCGGGGAAAATTGAACTTGTCTTGTTTTCTAAACATGCATAGCTTATGAAGGGCAATACTAAATAAAAAGATCTTCAAACTAATTAAAAATTTTAAAAGTTTACACCCCAGCTCTTTGTGTTTCCTTTTTGAGTATCACTGAATTTTTTCACCTTTTGTAATAGCTTGATTCCCTCAACTGTCCTCAGTGTGAAATAATAATAATAATACAAATACTACGTATACAATGCTCATTCATGTGTGTAAAGGAAACAAAAGCATATTCAGTACAATAAGCAAAACATAATTTTCAGATATTTAAGGGGGACATACCAAATCACATTTACACGGACCTTAATATTTTTCGACACGACTTTGACTTTCTTTCTTTCTTTTCGAGGCGTCGCACCTCACAAAACTTCAAGTAGGAAACTTCCGGTTTTTATCGATGAAAGTAAGATTTTAATTCAATTTAATTTAAAAATTTAAACAAATGTGTTGCCATGGTCGAGCAAAAACACAGATAACGAAATACACACATTTCTGTCGAATATAAAAAGATTAGCGCTGATAATTGAGTTACTTTCGGTTTCGTCCGGAAGAGAGATACTAGCCTAAATATCTTACCATGATCGAGTAAACAACAGAGCAATAAGGGCAAACTAAAGAAAAGCTTCATTTTCACCACATTTCCTAAGACATGTGAAAGTAATAGGTTAGTTCAAAAGTTGTGTTGTGTCTGGAAGGGATGTTGTAACGACCGGAAGTGAAGTAAAATTTCATAATAAAATAACAGTAAATTAATTTGCTACTTATCAGCTTGTATTTTATTAACGATTTCACATACCCCCAACCCTAAACCTACCCGTACAATACTGCAAATACAGTTATTAAATTAAATAAATAAATACTAAATGAAGCAATATTGATCTGCGCATGTCTACACCACTGTTCCTGTTGACGGTCTTCATACATTAAAATGTCGTATTTTTTGCAATGCTTTGAGCGTGCTCTGTAGATCCCGCCTTCTCGTAAACGATCGGAAAATTATGTACAATCCCTGCACGCTATTGGTCAAATTACTTTTCAGTCATTCATTTCCTTCAGCAAGTATGAAAATAAAGTTAAAACTGGGACATTTTAGGCAATTTAGAAATCCTGGCCAGGACATGTCCGGGAAAAAAGAGGACGTATCACTTTAACTCACAGTGTGGTTTTGTTAGTCTAAAAATTTAAAAGCCCTTTTCCTAAAACATTGATATGTTTTATGAAAGAAAAAAAAAAAAAAAAAACGAGCAGAAGAATGTTGTAGTTTAGTATTCTGTAAATGTATAGTATAATTTGGCATTGCATTATTTTGGTTGTGGAGATGATGAATTTAAACATCTTTTACATCCCCAAACTAGTAAGAGACCAACTCCATTAGTTATAAATATTGACTGTCAGTTATATATTCACTATAACATGTGTATTTAAAGACTTGATTTACCTTATATTTGTTAAACCATGTTGTTCAGGAAGAAGCGAGGCCTTTCCTAAGCCTATACTAGCCGGAAAAATGTTTTTAGTGTCTGGTATACACTCAAAACGCACATCACTGTAGATGTAGACAGCCTTAACCCAAGCATAAAAACATCACAGAAACTCTTCTAAATTGCCAACATAATATTAAACACTAAAACGTCTAACTTTACTGAAAAGTGTGTAAAATAACAATTGATTTCAACATTACTCTCCTAATGCAGTATCAAAGCATGCTGGAACTAGATTCACTGTCCAGTTATGTCAACAAACATTTATGTAGTCATCATAACATTTTACAAATTTAAGTGGATGAACATAATAAAATTAATTTGTGACAACATGTTCTAATTTTAATGTGTTGCTCATGTTAACAAATTCAAGCAGCAAAAATCCTTATTTTCAGTGTATTATTTAGCTGTCAATAATGTGTGTAGTTTATCAATGATACATGACAAGAATCTAGTTTGGAGAATACAGAACTGTGACTCTTCTTTCACTGATGTTAGTTTTGATTCAGTACTTTATTACTCTGTAAAGCAGGTTTATCTAGAGAGGAGAGGACTGTGAGGCTCAGCAGGACAGGAAGAAACTTTTCACCTAGCTGAACACAGATAAAACAAAATGGCCCCTGCCATGCAAAAGCTGTTTGTCTATCCAGCTGCAGCAGATGAAGAAAACCGACCGCAGCAGGTTTCAGTTTGTCTAAATTAATGAGTTGCAAGAGTCACACCTCAGTGACAGATGTCACACAGTTTTAACTGTTTATTTTTGTCATATATACGCAATAATTGATTATTCAATAGAATTATAAAACCATTTGAAGTTCTTAATTCAAAGAGATGTGCAAAACGTTCTTCCTTTATGTAGCCTATTTAATGTATTCAACTACATTATCAAGGTTAAATGATAAAAAATTATTTTTCCAATATTAAAAAATATTGGCCTGGTTTCACAGACAGGGCTTAGACTAAGCCAGGATTAGACCTTAGTTCAATTAGGACATTTAAGTAGCTTTTGTAAATGTTCACTAGAAAAAATATTACTGTGTGTGTCTTGAGACAGAACAATGGCTTAGACATATTTTAAGATATATCAGTACAAGTTGCTTTAAGTTAAAACAGCTCAAATATGCATTTTAGTCTAGAACTAGACTTAAGCCTCATCTGTGAAACCGGGGGTTAAAGTTGTAATAAGAGCTGGAAAAAACTTTTTTTCAAATTTAAGGCTGTATGACATGCGTTCAGGTTGTTTGAACTAGGAGGGTCAAACTCTGTCGGGGGAGGATTCACACAGACTGAGTGTTTTCAGCGGATAGTCTTTTTAGATCAGACACTGAACGGGTAAAGAAAATGTTTCACATGTTTGTTTTGTTCTGTATGTGCTGGTGGAGTCTGACTGGTAAGTTATAAAAACATTTTTAAGGCTTAATATTTCAGAACAGCGTATGCTGTTCACTTCTGTTGTTTGCCAGAGAATTTTGAAATTGTGATTTACAGGCCTGGAAAATGTATTTAAAATTTTAAAGCCAAGGGAAATAATGGAGATTTCTATACTGATTAATTTTAAGGATTAATAAAGAACATACAAATACTAATAGCCATGTCTTAAAATTATTTTTAAAATACCTTGATAATCATGAACAACAACAGAAGTAAAAAAAAAAAAAAATTAATTAATTAGTCAAAAAGCAATTAACATATTTCAAAAGACAGGGGCTGGTTGCACCAGCTGATTGTAAGGTCTTTGCTTGGGTCAGCTATTTCCAGCAATTCGATACAAATTTACACCTGTTGCTAAAACTAAAACTACAACCAGGTGCAACTACACCAGTTGATGATTCACAGCGGTTACACTCTTTGCTAAAAATAAAGAACTGAACTGCTCATGTCATCATAACAGGTAAGCCACTGCACCATCTGATTTCAATGTGTAAACATTATACCGAATGAGGTTTTTATATCCTTACATCCCTGTACATCCTTACAACGCAAACGTCCTGAGCATGTAAATGGTTATTTATTTAAAATCGGGAATTGTCCCTGTTTATTCAAAGTGTGAGTGTCAGGGTTCTGTTTATTTTATTTGTCACATGCTTCTTTGTTCTCAGTTTTCCCACCACTTGTTAGTTCCCTTGGTTACCCTGATTGAGTTCATTAGTCCCAGCTGTGTCTTCTTAATTTTAATCTTGTTTGGTCCTTGTTTGCCCAGTATATATTCCCTGTGTTCTCCCTCTGTCTTGGTCAGTTCTCGTTTATGTTAGGTTGTATATGTTTTCTCTGAGTTTTGTCATTAAAGACCTCTAAGTTGAAGCTCCATCGTCCGTGTGTGTTCCCCACAACTAACCCCTGACAGAAGAACTGACTGTTACAACACCATCCTGACTGAGGACCGCCCTTCTGGGAATCCATTCATTGCTATCCTCCAACAAGTCCTCAAGTCCTCAATGCAGTGATGAGGATGGCCGCCATCCCTGAACCTCGTCGCGAGATGGCCGCCACTCCAGAGCCTCGTCGTGAGATGGCCGCTGCCACGCCTGAGCCCTCGGTCAAGATGGTCGCCGCCCCGCCTGACCCCTCAGCCAAAACACCCACCATGCCTAAGTCCTCTCCAGAGCTACTACAGAACTTCTGGCTGATTGACTTCTGGTCAGAGCCGCGAATCGTCCAGAGGCAACACTGTCCTTTGTCCCGAGTCCAGAGGCCACACTGTCCTTCGTCCCGAGTCCAGAGGCGATTCTGTCCTTTGTCCCGAGGTCAGAGGCGACTCTGTTCTTCGTCCCGAGTCCTGAGGCGACTCTGTCCTGAGTCCTGAGGCGACTCTGTTCTTCGTCCCGAGGCGACTCTGTCCTTCGTTCCCGAGGCGACTCTGTCCTTCGTTCCCGAGGCGACTCTGTCCTTCGTTCCCGAGGCGACTCTGTCCTTCGTTCCCGAGGCGACTCTGTCCTTCGTTCCCGAGGCGACTCTGTCCTTCGTTCCCGAGGCGACTCTGTCCTTCGTTCCCGAGGCGACTCTGTCCTTCGTTCCCGGGACGACTCTGTCCTTCGTTCCCGAGGCGACTCTGTCCTTCGTTCCCGAGGCGACTCTGTCCTTCTTCCTGAGGTCAGAGGCGACTCTGTCCTGAGTCCTGAGGCGACTCTGTTCTTCGTCCCTTCGTCCAGAGGTGACTCTGTCCTTCATTCCCGAGGCGACTCTGTCCTTCGTTCCCAAGGTGACTCTGTCCGACATCCCGAGGCGACTCTCTCCTTCATCCCGAATCCCGAGGCGACTCTTTCCTTTGTCCAGAGTCCAAAGGCAACTCTCTCCTTCGTCCCGAGTTTTTTTTTGGGGGGGCACCATATACCCGTAGCCAGAGTGGCCGAGCCTTTACTGCCCAACCCGACATGGCGCCCCAAACTGCCCGATCCGCCATGCCCCCCCGCACTGCTGGTACCACCCTGGAGACCTCTAACCGGTCTGCTCCTGCCCACACCTTTGACTAGGTGATATTTAGACGTGCAATATGCATGCAAAACAGGTATTAATTCTACGCAGGACTTAAGATGCATTTAATATCCAGCCTTTAGTCTTACAATCAAGTGCCATCCAGCTGGTGCAACTGGCCACTGGTTTGTAAAAAATCCTTAATCTGTTCCTGTTCATGTCCTCCAGGTGTGTTTAATTCGGTGTCAGTGATGGAGGGAGATTCTGTCACTTTATACAACAATGTTACTGAAATATATGAAGACGACGACATACTGTGGAAATTTGGAGCTGAAAACTCTCTGATAGCTAAAATCAGCATTGAGAACCGAATCTTCTCTACATCTGATGGTCCTGATGGGAGATTCAGAGACAGACTGAAGTTGGACGATCAAACTGGATCTCTGACCATCACAAACATCACAACTGAACATGCTGGAGATTATCAACTAGATATAAGGGGAGTGAAACTGACAACAAAAACATTCAATGTTTCTGTCTATGGTGAGTAGAGATAATTTGTCTTGTCCTTCACAACCGAAATGCTGAATATTTTAATGTTTACAGATCGGCCCCATTCAGAGCCTCACTGTAGCAGATTTTTGATTTTCTGGTGGACAAACAAAATACATTTTTGTGGTAATTGACATTATGCCAAAAATGCATTAGACCGAGCTTAAAGGCAGGGTAGGTAAAAAAATGTTGTTCCAAATTTGTTTAAACTTTCTATATATATCCATGCATAATTAAAATGTAAGAACTCTGATAAAAAGAGTATAAAAATCGAGTGACTCTATACCGTTTAATCTGTATTAAACACAGCTCATTATTTCCATCCGGGACGAAACATAGGATTGGCTTAGGCGACTGTCACTCTCTCGCAACCATGGCAACCACCCTTTTGCCACACATGACCTGCCCACTTGCGTGCACACATTTGATTTGGGGAATTCAAGAGGCACGGATCCTAGGAATACCAAAACAATGGCAGAGAAACAGCAAGCAAAATTCACAGTACCGGCCTATGCAGTTAGTGAAGGCAAACCAGGCAAAAAAAGGAAGACAGTAACAGTACAAGAAAAGGCAATGAACAAAAAGTCTTTGGATAAACAAAGAAATAAAACGCGAGTTAATATCGGCGTGGCTTTCCAGCGATGGCGAGAACTGAGGGAACTCAAGGGGCTGAAAAGTGACTCCTTGATGGCTTTATTTCTGCTGGACAGGTAAATCTTTCTTTTTGTATTTTGATCATACATATTTTTTTGTTTATTTGTTCATGAAGTATGTGTCATTAGCACACATAGCTGCGTAATATAGCTAACATAACATTACTTAGCGAGCCGTAGTAGAGACGATAAATAATCTATAGGCTTGCTCAAGATGATAGCTATAGTGTTGAATTGTGCATAATTTTGCTTTAGATAACTAAATACATGTTTAACAGATAGTAGGCCTAACGTTACTCCGCATCTAGGAACTTTTCTTAGAACTATATTTACCTTCTGTCTAACTCTTTTACCATGTTCACCTGTAAGTTTACCTGCATGTTTTTTTTTCGCCTTTGTTTTGTCTTTATATTCTCTACCTATGTTTACTGATGTCTTTATCTTGTATCTGTGTGTGTCGTACACACTTTGTTGTATGTGTGTGTTATTATTTTGTGTCTGCAATGCAGTTGTGAGTTGATATTTGAGTGTATGTTACTCTGTTTATCTGTAGAACAACGTATATGTTATGAATCTTACACGAAATTCATCTTCATCACAGTGTAAATGATGGTAATGGAAAAACGTGTATCATGCAACCTGTTTTTAGCTTTGCCTTATAGATAACTAGCTCGTTAGCGAATCAAAAAATATATATTTTAAACTTTACCAATATCAATATGCTAGCTTGATAGTGAGTACTAAAAAACATCTTGTTTGTTTATCTTCATAATTATAAAGTTATTTTTATTACATGTGATTCTGACATGATGTCACTACATGCACTGTGCTCCTTCCTCTCCGCTCGTCTCAGGTAAATAATGCGTCTTCCAGCTCAGTGGTCGGAGTCGCGCGTTCATGCGTTTTAGGGGCGTGGCTTTGGAAGGAGCCCAGAAGGGAGGGGGTGGAGTGAATGGAAATAATGAGCTGTCTTTAAAACAGTCGTGAGAGGTCTACAGACACTCGATTTTTATACTTTCTTTTTCAGAGTACTTACATTTTAATTATGTATTGATATATAAATAAAGTTTAAACAAATTTTGAAAAAAAGTTTTTTATACATTTTTTACCTACCCTGCCTTTAACTTGTAGTGAACTCTGTGGTGAATATTTCTTTAAATCTTTACATACTAAAATGTTTAATCATTTTACAATCAGAGTGAATCAAAGAAAGACTCACTGACTGTCAACACACTACACTGAAAATAAGACATTAATATAAAAATGTTTAGATTTATTCATATTTCTGTATATTCTCTCATTTTTTCAGCTTGTCTGCCTGTTCCTGTCATCAGCAGTAACTCTTCACAATGTTCTTCATCATCATCATCATGTTCATTGGTGTGTTCAGCTGTGAATGTGAGTCATGTGACTCTCTCCTGGTACAAAGGAAACAGTTTATTGTCCAGCATCAGTGTGTCTGATCTCAGCATCAGTCTCTCTCTACCTCTGGAGGTGGAATATCAGGATAAAAACACCTACAGCTGTGTGCTGAACAATCCCATAAGCAACCAGACGAGACACCTGAACATCACTCAGCTCTGTCACACATGTGCAGGTACGGTGGTGTTGATATTAAAGTTAATTTTCTAAGCTGATCTATCAAGTTATATTGTGCTGGTGTTTGTTTGTTGTAGATCAGACAGACAGATTCAGTCACACTAATGGTTCATTTTGTCCATACAGATCAACGCCTACCTTTGTACATAGTGCTGATCTCTGCTGCTGCTGCTGGATCTCTGTTGATTGTACTCGTGATCTGCTGCACCTGCAGGAGATGTAGAAAAACAGGTCAGGAGAGCAATTAATCTATATAAATAAGATCTTTTTTAAGACATACATTTTTACATAATATTAAAAACTGTCATTGTAACTTTCTGTATTATTGTCAATACAGTCGAGACCCGGGAGGAAGACAGAA
Organism: Megalobrama amblycephala; assembly: GCF_018812025.1. Taxonomy (NCBI): domain Eukaryota; kingdom Metazoa; phylum Chordata; class Actinopteri; order Cypriniformes; family Xenocyprididae; genus Megalobrama; species Megalobrama amblycephala. Next base: position 63,577 of record NW_025953366.1, read on the forward strand.
CTGATTCAGTATTGTGTAAACCAACAACACGACTAAAGGTAAGAAGTTTTTGCAGTCAGTTATAGTGTGTTTGAAGTTTGCAGCATCAGACAGTCAGTGAACAGACATTTGTGGTTTGTTGACTCAACCGTCATTATTACCTTCAGTAGAGCAGATCAAAGGTCTACAGGTTAAGGTTTGCAGTGCGGTGTAAGTTTTTCTATTTTGCAAGGCTATTTAAATTCTGCAGAGCTAAAGAAATTCATTAGTACAAATCAAAATGTATTAGCAAATCGAGAATGTTTTTCATCGTTGGATACGGCGGCACACTAGCAATACACAGATTGAAACATACAGCAGTGTTAAAGGGTTGGTTAGTTAGTTAATAAAGACATCATTTAAAGTATATAATATATAATATAATTATAAAATATGATTTACCACTTTATTTACAAAATATTAATCTCCAACACACTTACAGTACACAACATCTGCTCTCGCATCAACTCAGCACGCATACACCATGAACTTTGCGTTGGAGATGAATATTTTGTAAATAAAGTGGCAAATTATGAATTTATGAAATTAAGAAATTATAAATTATATTTTTTGCACAAATAAAGCACTCGTGCCGCTATATAAATTGAGGTTAAACCACTGGAGTCACCTGGATTACTTTTAATGATGGATTACTCTCATCTTTTCTACCTTTCTGGGGCTTAAAAATTGTAGTTGTGTAGACTGTCAGTGCAGGGACAGAAAGCTCTCAGATTTCATCAAAAATATCTTCATTTGTGTTCAGAAAATGAACGATGTGAGGGTGAGTAACCTAATTATTGACAGAATTTTTTTGAGTGAACTAACCCTTTAAACAATATATTTAATTAATTAAAATCTTTTTAAAACCATGATCAGTCTTGCTCTGTCAGTCTCATGTCACTCCGGTGTGTTGTTTGAATTTAGTCTTTAGTTTAGGGACAGACCATTTCTATTTTTTATTTTTGCTCCTGATGTAATCTGTGGCCTAAATAATCTTTTGTGTAAAATCATATGTAATGTGGTTAGCTTAAACCATTCAAAATCAGCTTTTATACCATTAGATTTTCACTGGACAGAAAGTAGGATACAGAGTTGTTACCCATGTAACAAAGAACCCAAAGGTTGCTGGTTTGATTTCATTACAGGCAGGAAATGACTGAGGTGCCCCTGAGCAAGGCACCTAACCCCCAATCACTCCCCGGGCACCACAGCACAATGTCTGCTCACTGCTCCGGGTGTGTTTGCAGTGTGTTTGTGTTCACTACTTACTGATAGTGCTCCTATTGCGTGTGCACTAACTTGGATGGGTTAAACGCAGAGGACAAATTCTGTGTATGGGTTACCATGGCCTTCACATGTCACTTTCATGTTAGCTGCTGAACTCTGCCCTTAAGCTGCAGCGTCTCTGCGGTTCATGATTATCTGAGCTGAAATGCAGCTTGTTTGTTTTGCAGACCCTCTGCAACAAGTGCCTTTGCTGTTGCTTTTGTGTAAAACTGAAAGACAATCATTCTCAGCACAGGCTGTCATGACAAACACAGCAAAAACTCCAGTGTTAAATGAACTGTCCTGGAAGAGAGATTTGATCTGAATCACTAAACTCATTTAGAGCCCAATCTCTGAGTTAGATTTACATTACTGATTACAGCAGCACTGTGATTCTACAGCACAAGATCAGCTTTATCAATGTAATCTGAAAGATTTCTTAAAAGTTCTGATAAAAAACTCCCATCATGCATTGCTGCATAAATAAATTATGAGCTGAACTGTCTTAGTAACTTCCTTTTATTCTTCTTAGATTCATACGCTGATTCTTGATGAAGTTCTTTGATCAGAACAAACTTTTAAAAAATCCTTTGGGTTATAGCTGAATATTCTGCTGTAGAATCACAGTGCTGCTGTAATCAATAATGTAAATCTAACTCAGAGATTGGGCTTTAAATGAGTTCAGTGATTCAGATCAAATCTCTCTTCCAGGACAGTTCATTTAAAATTGGAGTTTTTGCTGTGTTTGTCATGACAGCCTGTGTCTGGCTGTTATAGCTCAGTTACAGCAGCTAAACAAAGTCTAATATTAAAAAGTGAAGGGTCAAGAGCTCAACTAAAACAAACCCTGACTTCGATGATGGTGGCTTAAAAATTGTGATTTTCTCCTTTGGTGATTCTGCTTGTTATCATCAGGTGTCTTCAATAATGCTCAATCATCACTCAATTAATAACCTAACTACTAACTTTAACACTGCTTCAGAGTTAATTTAACACTCTTATTTTAACACTTTCACACACGAGTGTGGTCTCACATATACCTACTCCCATAAGAGTTAATTTAACATTAGTTTTTGCAGTGCACCTTTAGAACTTAATCTGTTTGATGATTTAACGGTTTAAAAGGTCATGACTGATGCCATTTCTTCTAGCTGTTCAATGTTAGCATCTGTTCTGTAGTTTTTCAAAACAAAAGATTAAGCTTTGCAACAGAACCTCACTTGGACGCTGTTAATTTTCTGTTGTATCAGCAGCATTCCTGATTGTGTTTTTTTTTTTTTTTCTTTCTTGCAGAAATCGAAGACAGATGCTGTGTATGAAAATGTTCCTAAAAAACGATGATTAAATACACTCCTTCACATAAGATGATATTGTAATGTCTAAAATGTTGTTTATCTGTATTAGTTGCCTGCTTTAAAGGTTTTAAGAATCTTTCCTTTTGTAACTGATAATGTTGAAAGCTAAATTGATTGTAACTTTCATTATCTAAACGTTCAGGTTAAATCCTACGTTTTCCTATCAATTCTAAGAAAGACTTTTACCTTTAATGAATAAGAGGTAAAAAAATAACAACAACTTTAATGAAGTCAGATTAATTATATTGGAGTCAGATAAATAACTGAATTATGCACGTCATCCTTCAACTGCTTTTTGTTTCCGATCATTGGTTCAAAATAGCAGCATAAGCTTCCAGCCTTACAATTATATATAATGATAGTAAATGTACGTAAAGCTATCCTTTCGCTGGCCCAGTCAAAATCTTTGTACACTCTTAGAAGAAATATAGAAGAATCCTTTAGAGTTCTTTGTAGAACCTATTTAGGGGTTCAAATCATAGTAACATTTTAGTTAACATTTTACTTAAAGGTGCCCTTGATTCAAAAATTGAATTTACCTTGGCATAGTTAAATAACAAGAGTTCAGTACATGGAAAAGACATACAGTGAGTCTCAAACCCCATTGTTTCCTCCTTCTTATATAAATCTCATTTGTTTAAAAGACCTCCGAAGAACAGGCGAATCTCAACATAACACCGACTGTTAGGTAACAGTCGGGGTGTACGCCCCAATATTTGCATAATGCCAGCCCATGATGTTCCCAACATTATAAAAGGCATTAGACAAGGACAGCCAGTTAACGTCTGGAGCTGCACACAGCCGAATCATCAGACTAGGTAAGCAAGAACAACAGCGAAAAATGGCAGATGGAGCAATAATAACTGACATAATCCATGATAGCATTATATTTTAACTGATATTTGTAAATTGTCTTTCTAAAAGTTTCGTTAGCATGTTGATAATGTACTGTTAAATGTGGTTAAAGTTAACATCGTTTCTTACTGTATTCACAGAGACAAGAGCCGTCGCTATTTTCATTTTTTAAACACTTGCAGTCTGTATAATTCATAAACACAACTTCATTCTTTATAAATCTATCCAACAGTGTAGCATTAGCCGTTAGCCATGGAGCACAGCCTCAAATTCACTCAGAATAAAACTTTAACATCCAAATAAATACTTTACTCACATAATTCGAAACATGCATGCAGCATGCATGACGAACATCTTGTAAAGATCCATTTGAGGGTTATATTAGCTGTGTGAACTTTGTAAATGCGCTGTAATATAGTCGACAGCTGGTGTGGCAGGGAGCACGCGATTTAAGGGGGCGGCGCCGAGTGTAAATCAGTGCATTGTTAATGATGCCCCAAAATAGGCAGTTAAAAAAAATAATTTAAAAAAATCTATGGGGTATTTTGAGCTGAAACTTCACAGACACATTCAGGAGACACCTTAGACTTATATTACGTCTTGTGAAAGAACATTCTTGGGCACCTTTAACTAGAAATATTAAAATAACCATAGGAATTCACAAATCAAACTGTTATGCAGGCTAAAGACATTTTTATTAGCATTTAAAATCACGCAAGCAATATATAACAATCCATAGTTGACATCACATTTTTGAAAAAGGAACTAAAAGTAGTTAAATTAATAAGTGTTAGATAATAATTTAACATTCACATAAGCATTAAACAATTCAAAATCTGAAGGGCTAAACAGTGCTGAATTAGTAATGATTTTTTAATGCTCTATATTGAACAAAAAGTAGACAGACAGAAGATAGAAGTTACTTTTGACAGTGTAATCAGTTAGTGTAGGAAACAGCTCTGATTAACCTGAGAAAGAAAGAGAGATTTGCACAATTACAGGTCTTTTTCATTGTTCAGACAAACATGACATTTAAACTGGTCAAACATACTTATCCTGTTCAAGTGCAGATGATCATTTCCATCACACAGTGATAATATTCTACAACACAAACACATCAACAAAACAATAATTAAATGATTACCCTAAAATACAGCACAGCTCAACATGCTTTAAGAAAAGAATTAGTCAAGAAATGGAGGGAAACAGTAGTGAATCTTTACCTTGAACTCCCCGCAGGTCTCCATCACTCCTCACATGAAAAGAACTTCACATAAAGAACCTAATCAACATCTCAAAAGCTTGAAAAAAGGCAGAATGAAACAAGTTACACAGTACAAAAAACAAACAAATATTCAATTTTGCATATTTCAACAAAGACATTCAGTGGAATAAACAAACATCTGATATCTAGAATAAAAAACGAATATCATTGTTTTATCGGTAAACATATTTGTGAAATGCACTTGAAATGCCATTCAGATGATCAATCCCATTGTTACATGCCCCTGCTCTTTCTTTTGTTTTCTTTTTCTTTTCTGAGCATATTGCCAATTTGATGGTGTTTATCTCCAACACCTGTGGCCTCTGCCTATTTAAGAGCTGCTGGTGGCACTTCACTTTTGGCCTACCTCAAGAAACCTGTTGGTGGAGGTTTTGTAGTTTGTTCTTTTTTTTTTTTTTGTAAAGGATGGTGAGATCTGTTTGTTTAGTTATATTAGAATAGCGGGAAAGCATAGGTAAGTAAGCAGACCCGGAATATTCTTTTGTGTTTGTCATTTTCCTTGGGAGTGAGGAGTTTTAGTTTAGATTAGTTAGCTCACCAGTCCCGATTTGAGTTTTGTATGTTTACATGTTTCTTTGTTTTTGTTTGTTTGCTTGTTATAATTTTGAGACTTTTACTGCCAATAAATTTGATCTTGATCGACTTTTGCTTAACTTCTTTTCAACGGCTTTTTATGTTGGTCCATAATCTGGGTCGTAACACCCATTAAAAGGCTCAGCAGTCAGTAACAGTTATGAAATTTTGTATCCATTTCAAACCAATGTCTTTCAGTGCAGTTTTACAGGTTAACCAAAATGATTAATTTCTCAAGTGTTCCTGGGTAGAAATGCCAGTTTAGGGTTAACAAAGCTAGCTGAACAAGGGAGGTTTGTCTGATTAAGGATGTCCCATAATTGACAACCATCTGCAGAGTCTCTGTCCGATAAAGGACGTGCCAATAGCTTCATCCGCTTGTGGAGTCCAAGTCTGATTAAGGACGACTTCTTCTGGGCCACCATTCTCCTGAAAGAAACCGATTTACAGGAAAAGGAAAAACAAATGATTAGGATTGATGATTCAGTTAAACAAACACAAAATTGTGCTTTTTCCCTCTGATGTTTTTCTGAATGTAAAGACCCCTGTTCTACATTCTGAAGTCAAACAGAACAAGAGTAGCGCTATCTTAAACAAGTCAATCATTATTAGTGTTTCTATGTGATGATTTCTTAATGAAACACAAACTCATACAGGGGCTTAAGAAAACCCTTAGTCATTATGTTAAAAGTACACTTATGTGCAGCCAAGACAATGTGTTGACATAATTTCAACTGAAACAGAAAGACAGGGTGATGTATCGAACAGCCTTGCCCCTTTTTTAAAATAGCCAGTAGCGTTTTGTTTATATTACAGCTCGGCCAGAGTCATTAGACTCTGTAATACCTCAGTTTCCTTCTAATCTCTAACCGTTTTTCCTCCTAATGTCCTTTATATGCTTTAATATACAGCATTCTGTGCAGAATTCAAATGGTTCTGATACCTTTTGTGGTCTGTGCCGACTCACCACACACATATAATCCGCTCTGAGCGCTCGTGTCTCTTGACCGGACCAGACTGCGCGCGTTACGGCAGATCATCCTATGTGACACTAAAGCGAAAATGGACTTCATTCGCTTCAAACGAAAGCATGTTTACACCGTCTGAATCATTCCCTATTCTTTATATAGTGCACTATGTGCCATTCACCATGTAGAAACTAGTAAATGTGTGAACAAATTACTGATTTTGAGTGTAGGAGGAGGCGGGACTTCAGATTCTAGAGAGCATTTGATTGGACAGAAGATTTGATGAGAAGCTGAAGTGTGATGTGACTTCATGAAAATCCGTGATCCATTTTAATGGAAGTGAAAGGCTGTAAGTTTTGAATGAATATCTCCTAAATGTGAATTTTGTCATTGTTTTGGAACACAGCAGCTTATTCATAACCTTAAGGCTAACATATACAGTGGTGGTCAGAATTATTGGCACCCTTGGTAAATATGATCAAAGATGACTGTAAAAATAAATCTGCATTGGACAGGACACGGAGGTTCTAAGTGATCTCCCCCAGTCAGTTGTAGACACTATCACGTGCTAGAGCTCCTTCTACCAGGAACCTCTATGCGTTGAAGTGGAACCTGTTTGTCGAATGGTGTTCCTCTCACCGAGAGGACCCCTAATCATGTTCGGTCAGGTCAGTGCTTTCCTTCCTGCAAGAGGGCTTGGAGCAAAGGCTGTCTCCCTCCACCCTCAAGGTGTATGTTGCCACTATTGCCGCACATCATGATGCAGTTGATGGCAAGTCTTTGGGGAAGCACGACCTGATCGTCAGGTTCCTGAGGGGAATGAATCCGTCTCACCCTTCCTCGATACCCTCTTAGGATCTCTCCCTGGTACTTATATCTCTCTGGGGTCATCCCTTCGAGCCTTTGCAGTCAGTGGAGTTAAAAGTACTGTCACTTAAGACCATCCTCTTGGTTGCATTGGCCTCAGTTAAGAGGGTAGGGGACCTGCACTAGGGCTGTCAACGAATATTCTAAATTCGAATATATATTCGAATAGTTTTAAAAAAACAAATTTCGAAGGTGAAAATTAATATTCGAATAAAAAAAAAAAAAATGTGGAAAAAACTGCCCGCAGTAGTAGAGGCGTGGCTGTCTGCTTTGCGAGTGGGCGCGCGATAGCGCGCCTAAGGGTTCAGGGACAGGTCACAGGAGTCGCACTGTCTGGCACAGCGTCACACTGATGAAAGTTAACGCTTCTTGCATGGAAGATGGCAGAAAGTGCAGAGCCCAACTCGACCGCAGCAGAGAAAGCGATTTTAACCCCCCAAAATCGAAAAAGCCATGTCTGGAAGTACTTTGGATTTTGGTCGTTAGGAGGTAAAATTGTTGAGCCGCGAGATAAAGTTGTATGCAAGATACAGTTAGCATACCATTCGACCACTAGCAACATGAGGTCACATCTCGAAAATGTGCACCCAAATGAGCATGCCATAATGTGTGGAACTCCAGCTAAACAGTCACGTCTTGACACTTACTTTGCATCGCCCGCCACAAGCTCTTTGTCTGCAACACGACAAGAGGCCATAACGGATAAATTCATTTCGTTCATTTGTAAGGACATGAGACCGATCAGTGTCGTGGATGGGGCAGGCTTCAGGGAGTTCTGTCAAGCAATGGAACCGAGGTATAACGTTAAACAGAAACATTACTTAAGTGTAGGCTACTGTACTGACTGAATAGATATTGCATGAATAAAGGATAAATGCACTGCTTCCACTGATTTGATTATTTACCGTTTCATGTCAAGGAAAAGTTCCACGTTTACCACAGCACAGCTCGCTCGGAGCGTTCAATATGCTGTAAAACTTCAATTAATATTAATAATATTTGTTTCAATCACTGAATGAAGCCTGCTATATTAAGTCGCGACCTTAAATTGCTTGCACAAAACTCTTGATCAGCACTCAAAATTTGTTTGTTCATTTAAACCGTTATGCGCAGAGAGCGTGAGGGTGAAGAGAGAGTGAGGTCTGCGGTCTTGGCCATTAGTTGATTTACTTGTTTTTGTGTAGGTAATACGTTGTCAAATTTGTTTAAACTTAAATAGACTACCTATACAAGTAGTTATGTCTCTTTGTATTAATTTGTCCTGTTACTGACGTAATGCGCATCATTGACAAAATGCGCAACCAGATGTTCGAATAGTTCGAATATTCGTGTTTTTTTTAGAGGGAATATTCGAACGTCATTTTTGAGCAATTTTGACAGCCCTAACCTGCACGCATTTCCAGTCAACGAATCACTCCTGGAATTCAGGCCCGGTGACTCTCAGGTCATCTTGAGACCCCGGCCAGGATACGTGCCCAAGGTTCCTACCACTCCTTTCAGAGATCAGGTTGTAAACCTGCAAGCGCTGCCTTCGGAGGAGGCAGACCCAGCCCCGGCTTTGCTCCGTCTCGTCCGCACTCTGCGCCTGTACGTGGATAGAACGCGTAGCTTCAGGACCTCAGATCAGCTCTTTGTCTGTTACGGAGGCCAGCAGAAGGGAAAGGCTGTCTCCAAGCAGAGGATGGCCCACTGGAGAGTGGCCGCCATCGCCTTGGCTTTTTAGTCCCAAGGCCTGCCTTGCCCACTCAGGTTAAGAGCTCACTCCACCAGATATCTGTAGAGCTGCGGGCTGGGAGACACCCAACACGTTCGTTAGATTCTACAGCCTTTGTGTGAAACCGGTATCTTCCCATGTGCTTGCTTCCAGTAGCCGGGAAACGCGAAGAACCGGTTCGAGTGTCAGCTTGTAATGCCATTCCGGCCCCCTGGGCCCACTTGGCGAACACTGTCAAGTTCCTATGCCTCCCCTTGCAGCTCGGACATTGCGGAGTGTCTGATGCCAGGCCAAATCTCCGTATCTGACGTTGAGGTTTGGCTGGGTGCCATATGTTGTGACCCCCTCCATGTGAGTGGTCCCATATGCATATTTTCCACGGTCAAACTCCCCAACGGTAAGCCCGTGTCTTCCCTTTTATGTATGTAACCCTCGTTCCCTGAAGGAGGGAATGGAGACATACATCCCGTCGTCACAGTTTCTGTACCTTTGCTGTAGTGCAGACTCAGGTTGTCTCCTCAGCGAAAAACAGAGTGTGACTGCATCTGCTTCTGTATTTATACCCACCTGACGGGGGCAGTGCGCATTATGCAAAAATCACATACCAATTCCATTGGCTTGTTTAGTTTCACTCAAAGCTGATAGTGCTGTAAAAATATTTTTTATTGCAGACAGACAGATTCAGAGCTCACAGTATCTCACCTGAACAGCTGTCCTGTTTTCTGTTTGAACAATAACAACAAACTCTTCCTTTGGTCAATTAGAATAAAAATACATACTTTTACATATTTTTAAAGATTTTTTTTTGCACAATAATGCATATTTACATTTTGTACAATCAGCTGTATGCTGTACTTGCCTTGTTCCCTAGATCTCCTGTAAATCACACCAACAGCAATAAGCAGCAGAAGAAGAAGAACAACAACAACTATTCCTGCAACAGCACCTGGAGACAGACCTGAATCTGGAACAGCTGAAGACAGACAGTCATTATTACTAGAGATCAACTAATAATAAACTCTACCAATACTTCTGAATGACATTTACATATTTCTATTTGCAGTAGAAAGTTGTATGATATTGAATTATTCAATAAATGGCGGCATCTGGTGGGCTTTTGTGCAACAGCAGCTAAAACAGCGGATTCACATGAAAGCTGACTAATATTGCACATTTTTCTTTATTATTAACAATAGACTTCAAAATTGTAAAACTCGCAATGACAAAACTGTGAAAACTGTCTGTCACTTTGATGTACATAAGTTGATAGAGATGATCTATAATGAAAACATTTAGCACTATTTCAAACTGTTTTCTAAAACTACTCAGGTGAAAATAAACTGAATGACTCAATGACACTCACCAGTGACAGAAACACTGAAGCTCCTGATGATGCTGAATCTGCTGCTGTTGATCTTCAGTTTATATTCTCCAGAGTCTGTGTTTCTGGTGTTCATGATGGTCAGAGATCCTGTCTGATTCACTTCAAGTCTGTCTCTGAATCTCTCATCACACTGAACATCTGTACAGATCTGACTCTGATTTCCAATGATTTCAGCCATGAGAATGTCTTTAAAATACCACATCATATCTTTTGATTTTCTTCCTACATCAGGATCAAAAGTGACAGATTCTCCCTCCTCCACAGACTTTCTCTTCATTTTATTTCGTTCAGCAGCAGAAACACCTGAAACACAAACCAACAGGTGATTGGAGGATGTTTGGGGGGAAAGACACATAACATGAGAACTGTGGATATGAAAAAAATAAAACATGCATTATTTATATAGTGCTTTATACAATACAGGCTTTTACATCAAAACCTCTGTATTTTGATTGCTGCGGGAAAATGATGAGAAACTGTTGAGAAAACAACTGAAAGATAAAACAACTAACCAACGGAAGAGCAAAATGTGTTTAAAAAGGACAAATTATGTTTTTTTTCATGTTCATCTTTCTTTAGTGTGTAATGTTGCTGTTTGAGGAAGAAAAAGCTCTGCAAAGTCCCTCCAGCGGGAATTATTCTCTATATCAGCGTCACTATTCCTGAACTCTGAAACGCCTCCATTGCAGTCTTGAGTTTTCTTCCAGGAGCAAATATTCCTAATTTAAACAATTTCCATCCAAGGCATACGCAGAATAAAGGGCCAGAGCCTGGTTGAGTTAGTAGCATGTTGTAGCCATGTCCAAGAGAAACTGTTTTTTCCACCCCAAGTCTAAATCTCCCTCTTCTACGTTCCTAACTTAGGAAACAGTTTCTCAGCTGTACAACCTCAACATTGTGTTGTGTTCAACATTTTTCAAACAAATGTTTTTTGTACCAATGCAGGTCAGATGTTATGAATGGCAAAGTTATAACATTACATTCAAAATGTAAGAGAGGTATAAAATAATGAATCACCACTGTGAAACATAATGCACAAGTCATGTTTGCAAAGGTAGATCAGGTTGATCAGCTCGTTCTTCTTAACAGTCATTATTGGACTCAGAGTAGCTACAGTTGTGTTTACAGCATCTCAGGAAGCCTCCGCAGCTAATACTTGCCGGTTATAGTAAAAGGAGCTACATTTTTTGACATATGCTCCAAGTAAGCACTAGACCAATTACAACACACTGGGGGACTGACCAATCAGTGCAAACTGCGCTTTTTGGAAGGCAGGTTTAAATGAAATGGAAACTAACACAGAGCATCCAAACAGGGTGAAAACAGGCATTGCAGCACTGATGAGAAAAATAATGTTTTTATAGGTAAAGAAAAAAAAAAAACTCTGAATGTCAATGCAAAATAATTCATTAAACACATTTTTGATGTGGTTTAAATGTACAAGACTTGTTTTTAAACATAATGACTCACCAATGACAATAACACTGAAGATCTGTTCACTGTCGCTGATGCCACTGCTGATGATCTTCAGATCATAATCTCCAGTGTGTGCGTTTGTGATGTTCATGATGGTCAGAGATCCAGTCTGATTGTCCAGCTTCAGTCTGCCTCTGAATCTCTCATTACTTTTATCACACTGAACATCTGTACAGGTTTCACTTTTTCCATTGATTTGAGCGATGAGAGTGTCATTAAAATACCATCTAATTCTGTCTTCTTGGTTCATTTCAACGCCAGTGTTTAGAGTGACTGAATCTTCCTCCATCACAAACACTCCACCTGCATCAACACCAGACACACATGAAGAAATGAGCAGTTAATTATGAGCCAATGAAAATTACACAACAGGAAAGTGCAGTGAAAATGTTTTTCTACAGATCATAAAGATTGAGTAGAGAAATATGTCTGGATTCATAAGGTAACGTGCAAACAGCAGAAGAACATCATCGATTTACACATTCACTCATCAGACAGATATACATGCAGCCCACATCTGATTCATATTTCGCCTATATTTCTTCTTTACAAAAATTGTTTTATTTTTCACCACATTCAGATTAAGACAATGTCAAGTTTTTTTCTACAAAATATTATTTATGCAGTTGTTTTAATCTCCCACATAAATAACATGTCATGGACAAAACCAAGCCCTGCCCTACTTTTGTTTTTGTCCAGATGCCGTTTCACTCTGATAGACGTCACAATAGGAAAGAAAAGACAAATCACAACTTCTGTTTCATGCCAAATTTTAGCAATAAATATAATGGACGCACTGTTTTTGGAATATTTTGACAATGACAAGCTACATTTTAATAAATTGCTTCGCTATTGAAATTGTGTTCAGAAATCACAGTCTGAGATGCTGTTGGTGGTGTGCGGCTTCTGAACATTACGCATTCGTTAACCATCGCAATGACTGTTAAATGTGCTAGTATTCAAATGTGCCTTTGTCTCTGATGCACAAAAAACAAAAGACCAAAAAAAAAAAAACCCCTGAAAAAAATAGAGTCTGAACTTTATAATTAATGCAGCCAATTTGATAAACTCCTAGTAAAGCTTTAGTAAAGTTATTTGTTGATAAATAAAAATTTGTACTATGTGTCATAGTCTTCATGTCATTTTTGGGCTTTAACTAAAATTTTGACGTTTTCATACATCTTCACGAAACATGCTCCAATTGTGGAAAATGGCACTTCACGAGTTCACACTTGCAAATAAGTCAGATAAATAAATAGTATGCATATTTGGCGTGCTGTCCGAGGAGAGGGCTCCGAGCTTGGTATTTGGCCCGAACCCAGAACACTCCCCCCGTATCCTGGTTAAGATAACCATGCGAGTGTGAGATTTGGTTAGGAAGATAACCATGCGAGTGTGAGGAGATGGGGTGGTGGAGGGATGCTGAAAAACTGTCGAGGAACATGGGTGAGTCGACTGCGTGTTTATAATGGTCTCCACTTATGCTGATTGGGTAGACATGTTGAATACTGACTGCTGACAGCTGGTTGGAATGACGTGATGATTGAAAGGATCATTTGAAAGTGCTCCTCCCGAATTTTGTTAATGAAACATCGTATAATTTTTACAGCTGATTCTCATGATTAAAATGAGTCAATTGCATTGATCATGAGATATTCCTCACAGAGTTATGACACACAAAACTCCACAGGCGCACATGTAGAGTAGCCTAAATTACTAGCCTTTAGAGGTCTAAGTCTGTTCATCATATGAAGCGATCGAGTCTCTTCAGAATTTTTGGACTAAACCGCTCAATTCTTATGGATTAGTTTTACTATTGTAAAACAGTGTGTTTCACTTCTCTTTGAAACACACAGCACAATCAGACTATATACTTTTGAGGTCTCAAATGTGATTTGATAAGGGTGCACAAAGCCTTATCGTACTTTCATTTTTACTAAATTTGACAGATACTTTGCCAAAGCAATGGTGCAGAACAACATTAGGGACATTTTTATGAAGACTATGGTGGTCCGCCAAAGTGTAGGTAGTTGAATATCTCAAAAATGCTTGAGTCTATGCAGGACTGCTGTGTGTGTGAACTCGCTGTCAGAGACAAAAGAGATCTGATATCAGTGTATTGATAATGCAGAAAAGCGGTATTGGACCGTTTCAAATATTTCAGTTGATATGTATTAATTATTTTATTTTTGACAACACTATTAAAGGATTAGTTAACTTTCAAATATTTTTTTCCTGATAATTTACTCACCCCTATGTCATCCAAGATGTCCATGTCCTTCTTTTTTCAGTTGAAAAAAATAAAAAGGTTTTTGATGAAAACATTCCAGGATTATTCTCCATATCGTGGACTTCAATGGCCTCCAAACGGTTGAAGGTCAAAAAAAGCCCTTCTAAGCTGCAATGAAACTGTAATTTTGACCTTCAACCGTTTGGAGGCCACTGAGGTCCACTATCTGGAGAATAATCCTGGAATGTTTTCATATAAAACCTTAAAGGTGCCCTAGAATCAAAAATTGAATTTATCTTGGCATAGTTGAATAACAAGAGTTCAGTACATGGAAAAGACATACATTGAGTTTCAAACTCCATTGTTTCCTCCTTCTTATGTAAATCTCATTTGTTTAAAAGACCTCTGAAGAACAGGCGAATCTCAACATAACACCGACTGTTACGTAACAGTCGGGATCATTAATATGTATGACCCCAATATTTGCATATGTGAGCATCCTCAAACTCATTCAGAATCAAATGTAAATATCCAAATAAATACTATACTCACATGATCCGACGCATGCAGCAGCATGCATGATGAACATCTTGTAAAGATCCATTTGAGGGTTTATAGCTGTGTTGACTTTGTTTATGCACTGTATATTATAGTCGCGAGCTCAGAGGGCAGTGAGCACGAGATTTAAAGGGGCCGCAGCCCCTGAATCGGTGCATAGTTAATGATGCCCCAAAAATAGGCAGTTAAAAAAATTAATTTAAAAAAATCTATGGGGTATTTTGAGCTGAAACTTCACAGACACATTCATGGGACACCTTAGACTTATATTACATCTTGTGAAAAAACATTCTAGGGCACCTTTAATTTCTTTTCGACTGAAGAAAGACAGAGATGAACATCTTGGATGACATGGGGGTGAGTAAATTATCAGGAAATTTTTATTTGAAAGTGAACTAATCCTTTAAGAAGCCTAAAGGATTGAGGGCTTTCGAAAAAATATTCGGAGCTGGAGCACCAGAAGCCACAACCCTGCTCTGCCCCTGGATTACACGCTCAAGGAAAAGGAAAACTTTTGAAAAAAAAAAATCATACAACCCCTTTAATGATGCAATTTAAATCAACAAGACTTGCTTTTCAAACAATGACTCACCACGGATGGCAACATTGATGGTTTTTTCACTCTCGCTGCTGCCACTGCTGATCAGTAGTTTATATTCTCCAGAGTCTGTGTTTCTCATGTTTGTGATGTTCAGAGATCCAGTCTGATGATCCAGCTTCAGTCTGTCTCTGAATCTCTCATCACCATCTTTACACTGAACGTCTGTACAGGTCTTACTCTGATCTCCATTGATTTGAGCAATGCGAGAGCCATTAAAATACCATCTAATTTTGTCTTGATGTTTTGTTTTAACACCAGTGTTTAGAGTGACTGAATCTCCTTCCTTCACTGACACTGACACTTCTTCTGTATCAACACCAGACACACCTGAAGAAAAAATGAAGAGTTCATTAAGAGCTGAACAACATTATACAAAAGGAAAGTACAGTGAAAATAATAATGTAACATGCAAACAAACAGTAGGAACATCATTGATTTACACATTCATTCATCAGACAAACATATCCAAGTTTCAGGATCTTATACAACTTGATAACATCACACAAACCACATCCTGAGTCATATCCTGCTCATATACGTTTACTTTGCATAAACCTTGCAGTGTTTATTTTAACAAAAAGTAATCAAAATAAAAATGTAATGGTTTTTTTTGGTACCGTCTTAAATAAGCTATTTGACATTACAGATGTTACATATTTGAACCCATTACAACAGGGACTATATGATTTTGAGATCAATCTTTTCACAATAAAAAAAATAAAATAATAATAATAATAATAAACATTCACAGATGCGCAAGCAAAATGCATGAAGAGCATTTCTGAATTGAATTATCTGGGTAAATCATTTTATTTTGTATTGTAGTAAACATGTAAATATATTATATGGTTATATGTTTTATGCGTTTCCTTGTTTAATTGTTTGTTTTTAATGCCATGCCAGATTGCATTCTCATTCTGAGGCTATTTTCATGGCGAGAAACTTTTATGGTAAAACTGTATCAGATGTTTAATAATAATTATAATAGTTATATTTATAATAATATAAGTATTTTTGCCAAAACTCTAAAACTATAGGCTATTTGGTTTAACTCTGTTAAAAAAACTTCTT
The DNA here is from genome assembly GCF_018812025.1 of Megalobrama amblycephala. Taxonomy (NCBI): domain Eukaryota; kingdom Metazoa; phylum Chordata; class Actinopteri; order Cypriniformes; family Xenocyprididae; genus Megalobrama; species Megalobrama amblycephala. Next base: position 79,798 of record NW_025953366.1, read on the forward strand.
CAAAAGAGTTAACTGAATAAAAAAAAGTTTCTTACAGGGTTAAAACCAACACAATCTAATAAAACTTTCTTTGACAGAAAGAACATTTTGTATTAAAAATGTGTGTGTGATATCCTGGAATGACCTATTCTGCAGTGGGTATAAACAATCTGGTCCCATCAGTTTGAGATTTGATAGAAACTTCTTCTTCCAACCTTGTGGTTGATTTCATGAAGTTTGTTAATAGTATATAAATCATATTCTGTTTGCCATTTGTTTTTAATACATATAAATTAATTATTGGTTGTAGATCCATAGGAGGTACTGTACTAATTTTGACGTCTGCTGATAATGCCTCTTTTGCAGGCTTGGAGGGTTACTTTAAAAATGTATTCCATTAAAGTTACAAATTATTTCATTAAAAAAAAAGTATTCAGCAACGTAATCCAAGTATTTACTTCTATATTACTTTTGGATTACTTCAAGGTCACGTACACAAACACACATTGAACAACAATATAAATATTTTACAAATCTGATAAATTATCTATTGCAATATTATTATCGTTGTTGTTGTTTAAAAATATAAAACCAGATCATGACCAAACTGAACAAGTTTGGATCAAACATTTCTGTTTATGTTTGTTCTGCTTTCATTTTAATGTTTAGCATTTTGGTTACTTTTAAAAACTAAGCAATCATGTCTCCTTCCACAGCTTGGGAATACACAGCCCTGAATATATTATGTAAAGGGCTATTCAGACATCTAGTGGCTACAGAAGCCTATGGTATTACAGATTATTGTTTGGTCCTTTGATAAAGAAAGTGTTTTAGCTGGAAGGCAGAGTTTGCACTGTACAACCATGTTGATTGCTTTGAAAACAAAATAGCAGCAAAATTTCCATTAATTGAAACCGGTTTCCCCACAGATCGTTTCAAGTAGCAGCAGTGATTCAATCTGCGTCTGAGGAGATTGTAGACGGGTGTTATATGCGCATGCATCAGTAGGTGGCCCATGTAAGTCATCACTGGCAACAGAACTAGGAAATACTGTATAATTAATATGTGTTATTATGGCAAATGAAACGATTATATTATGAAACGATTGTAATCCTGATAGTATCCCCCCTTTTTTTTCAAAATGTAACTGTAATCTGATTATTACGTTTATTGACCTAACTGTAACGAATTAGTTACTGGATTTTTGTGTCTTGATAATGTAACGCCGTTACATGTATTCCGCTACTCCCCAACCAAGTTCTTTTGCAGTGGAGTCTGCTTCCCTCATTTCCTTTGATTCCACAGTGCACTGGAAAAAAAAACTTAAAATAAGGCAACTTATCGCACTAAACTTAAGTTAACTCAACTATTTCCCTCCAGTTAAAAACTTAAATACTCAACTTAAATACTTTTGCTCATCTAATGAGTACCAGGTAATATTTTGAACTTAAAACTTGTTAAGACAACTAAAAAAGTTGAGCCAACTTGAAAAAAAATAAATAAATAAGGCTACCTATTGCACTGAACTAATTCACTCCAGTTAAAGTCATCTTAAAAATGTGTGTTCATCTAATGTGTACAGGTAGTCTTTTAACTTAAAATGTGTCAAGACAACTAAAGAATGTTTAGTAATGCAAGCAGCTACAATCCTTGTTTTTTTTTCATCTGCATTTTCAACGTTAACTAAAGGTACCCAACAAAACCAGATATTAAATTGATGACCCTCTAGTTCAAGCAGTTTATAAAAAAATCATTACAAGTGCTGGGTGATCATTTTTACGGTATATCATTTCTTGGAGACATGACTTTGAATCTGTAATTATAAGAAATCTCAGTTGCATAATCTTTATGTAATCTGATGCCAAAAATCATAGCATTGCTTCTGCTGTAAAAATTGAGCTATGTTTAGAGATAGAGATGGATGTTCCTCTTTTTTGATGGTTGATTACAAATGCAGATGATACACAGACAGTCCTCAGATTTTGATCCGTCAGTATATTAAGGGATATGTGATGGAAACATTTCTCTGATGTAGAGGAGTTTTTGTTGAAAGTTATTTGGATGTGTTTCAGATTTTTTGTTTCTTGTAAAATCTAGAATTATTTTTGTTTTTTTGAATCTCCAAGGGGGGATTTTAAGGGAGTATGTTTGTTCCAGTATGCTTAGATCCACTTTGAGATTTAGGGTGCTTTCACACCTGCCTCATTTAGTTCGACTGAATCGTACCAGAGTTCGTTTCCCCCTTTGGTGCGGTTCGTTTGGGCAGGTGTGAAAGCAGCAATCGCACTCGGGTGCGCACCAAAAGTGGACCAAACAAGCGTACCGAGACCTGCTTGAAGAGGTGGTCTCGGTACGCTTTCAAACGAACTCTGGAGCGGTTCGCTTGAGATGTGAAAGCAATCCGACCCACTTAACGGACCAACGAACCAAATGATGTCATAATTCATAACGGGAAATTTGATATAAAAAGCGGTAGTGTCTGATTCTGTGAGTGAGCACATTATTTACCATAGCTGAAAACCAACGAGCGCCTCTGTTGTGTATTTGCACTTCTCCGTGCGAGAATGCTGTCCCGACAAAGCCTTTCCCCGCTCTGCTTCATTATAAAATGTATATGGTCTCTCTCGACACACTGACAACAGTTCGCCTACTACTTAGACAGCGCTGGGAAACCAGAGACGGACCGAGAGAGAAAGAGAGAGAGCGCGTTTGAATTTGCCGCAGCATTAATATATGTAGTATAATTTAAAAGCGGGAAAGACGGCTACATTTATAAAGTGTTTGCGTGTGTCTCGACAGTTACAAATAAAGCCACAATAAACTCATGGAGCGAACTTGTCAATCATTTTGATGGATGACGCAGAGAAAATTCTGACCAATAAGAGGACGTTTTAAAACAAATCAAAACAAATATTGTTTATTATTTAATTTTTTTTTTTGTTTGTTTCAGCGGAGGCTTCTTTGTTGTCGTTTTTTTTTTTTTTTTTTTTTTTTACGTCGCCCGGACGTGATGTAGGCTACGTTTCGAGAAGAACCCAAGTTCACGTTAAAAAAATTCTAAGTGTTAAAATGAATTGCAACCTAGTCTTAAATTTGTCCTCTGTTTTACTTCATTCACATGAATATGACTTTTCCAAAAGAATAATATATATTGTCGATTTGTTTTTGTTATTAGGAAAATTTTTCATTCATCAATCTAAATGGAATAACTCGAAAACCAATTTTGCCCATTTTCAAACGGTCTTTAAAGATTATTTAGAATCTATAAAGTTTTCAAAAAACCGAAAAGCCCAAAGAACTGTATATTTGTGATGCCCTTTTTAATTTTATTCTTTTTTGTTTTGTTTTTTATTTTAACTATTGTTCTTTCACTTAAAAATGTGGAAATGTGTGGAATTGTGTTGCTATTGAATTCTGTAATTTTGAAAGTTTAATTTAAAGAAAAAATAATAATAAAAAAATAAATAAAAAAAATGCTCAAAACCGGTGCGCAACGTTTTGCTACGATTTCCGTGTTGAACGACGTTTCTGTGCAATGGGACTTGAGATTCGTTTTCTCTTGTTTGGCGGGTGTGTCAAAAATGTCAGCCCACTCAGCAACCACGCGGTATAGAGACAAAGAGACAAACCTAAATGTCTAACACTGCTCAAATAAAAACACACACTGCAAAATGCATTTCTATCAAACAGCCTATTTAGCATTTGAGTAGATAGAAAACAACTGCGTCAGCAAGAAGAGAGATATAGGCATAAACCTAAATATCTTACCATGATCGAGTAAACACCAGAGCAATGAGGAAAAACAAATGAAAAGCTTCAATTTCATTATTTCTCTGAATAAAATCAATCAATGCAGATTTTTATACACGAGACATTTTAAGTTCTTTCCTCGTCGACAGCAAGTGAAAGTGGGCAAATAACGGTATATAGTTTCTTCTTCCTCTTAATTTTTATGGCGGATTACAGACCAGCGTTAAAGGTCCATACCGCCACCTACTATATTGGAGTGTGTAAAATCATTGATTCATTGATATCTTTTAAATTCTCAAAACTATAGCAGTTTCTTGCATGATTTTCATTAATGCTTCAACAACTTCACTTTGAGAAATTTCTATGCCTAAAATACCTACCTTTAATATCCCATTCTCTCCCTAATTTAATAATACATTCTTTAAATTGTCCACATTTAATTAAAACATGTTCTACATTTTCTTTACAATCACATATCTGTTCATTAAACCATTTTGTTTAGGAAGAAGTGAGGAAGAGGAGCATCTCAAAGTGCAACAGATTAAAATCTTTATCCTTCATGGACCTGCTGGTAAATGTCACCACAAACTCTCAATGCAATGAGCATTGTTCTTCACTGACATCAGGGCAATATTCTTCTGGGGGGAAAAAACTTACATCTTTATAAATAATAATAATAATAATAATAATAATAATAGGTTAATACCAATACCATTCATAGGTGTATACTAGCCAGGAAAATATTTAAGATGGTGTGCACTAAAAAACACACATAGTCACTAATTTTACCTTAAATTAATACATTAATACATTGTTAGCTAACTGCATGATTTGTATATGTACATTTCTGAAATTACATAATTTGGACACAGTCACCTCTCATAACAGATTACTCTAAATTGTAGGGGTGTGACGAGATCTCGTGGCGAAAAGTAGTCTCGTGATGTTGCCATGACAGAGTGTTAGGATGATTAGGAAAGAATATGCCACCGCTACGTTTACATTATGCCTCCACTGTCGTTTTGCTTTGTATTTAAATAAAAAAAAAACATTTAATTCAGTTGGATAACGGTCGCCGCCGCTCCATATTTACAGAGTACGCGCGACCGTTTAAAAGTGAAAGTAAACGCGCGCGCGCATTCAAACGTGATTTCAATACCCCGCATTTTGAAAGCGGCTCACTGATGAATACAGATATCTCTCAATATGAAAGCTATTTTAGGCTGGGCAGTGTAGTTGTAACCATCTCTCAGCTCTGTATCAAAGAAAAATTTGGTCTTATTTGATCTTTGAATATTGAGAGAGTGCGATTATGGTTGCACTTATTGTAAAGTGTTACCATAAAAATGAATAACAGTTTTCTCTTCTTATTATTTACTAGTACAAACAATAAGGTTTCATTTGTTAACATTAGTTAATGCACCGTGAACTATCATGAACTAACAATGAATGACTATTTTTATCAACTAACAAAGATTAATAAATACTGTAGCAAATATATTGCTTGTTGTTAGTTGATGTTGGTTAATACATTTAATGTTAATAAATGAGACCTTATTGTAAAGTGTTACCATTTTTATTTATACTGTTTTTATTTCTGTGATCAGTTTGAGGAAAGGAGTTCAGTTAGGAGGTCAAAAGCTGTAGAAGCTCATAATTCATGTACAGTAAGGTCTGAAGAGACTGAAATCACACAGGAGGGAAGTCAGTCAGTTGAGTTAGTGGCAAAACCTTTTACATTACTTGAGTATTGTTGTCTTTTACTGCATATGATAATTCAGTCTCAGAAAGTAGAACTGAAATGACATTCATTACAAAATGATTAGTTAAAACATTTCAAATACACCTGCAGAATATTTTTTCTAGTCATGTATTTCGCCATCTTGTCTCGTCTCGTGAACTCAATCTCGAGTCTCGTCTCGTCTCGTGAGATACTGGTCTCGTCACACCCCTACTAAATTGTAATGCTGACATGCATTTTCTGTAAAGCTGCTTTGAAGTGATATTATATATTGTGAAAAGCACTGAAAATAAATTTGAATTAAATTGAGTTGTCATTAGCCTGATCACAAAACATCACAGAAAATCGCTAGCATAACATAATATTAAACAAAAAGGTCTTTACCTTTACTGAAAAGAGCATAACATAACAATTGATTTCAACACTTACACTGAATCTGAATGTGCATCTGAACTGTTTAATAATATGTCTTTAAAATATTAATAAAATATTTTTCAACATTTGTTGGAGTTCCTTTGATTATGTCCCAATGTTTATAATTTCTGATATAATGTTGTAATTGTAAATATCTAAAGAAATCATTAGATTTCAACGAAAACCTATTAACTACCATGTTAAATATCAAACCATTTTCTTCCCATCTACTAAAGACACCATCCCATATAGAAGGAAGCAAATCTGGGTTACCTTTAATGGGTATTGCACGTGATAAGGCAATTATTCCTCTAAACTGCTTTTGTGTGGTGGACCAAATTTTTACAGTATGCTGTATCCAAACATTTGTTATTTTCACTTTTTTCTGTGCCTGCAAATCCATGAATGGCAGAACTGTCAGAGAAACTCCAGGAAGTGAATTCTGTTCAGTATTAACCCATTCTGCCTCCTTATCAATACCAAGCCAAGCAGCCATAGCCCTCAGCTGAGCAGCCCAATAATAATATATAAGATTAGGAAGGTTAACACCCCCCCTATCTTTGGCATATGGCATAATTATTTTAAGTCTTATTCTTGGTCTTTTGTTTTGCCAAATAAATTTCAAAATCATTTTTTCTAGTTTGTTAAATGCTGAGAGCGGAACCCAAACTGGTAGGGATTGAAATAGGAACAGTAATATATAGTCTCGGTAATATATTCATTTTCAGTAGGCTACTTCCCATCCTGCCAAGTCCTTTTTTTATCATCTCAAAAAGCCGTGTGTAGTTAGTTAGATATAAACGTGATGCCATAGGTTGACACCCAAGTATCTGAAGCCCTGACTAGACCATCGAAAAGATACCTCATTATCTAACTGAATGGGCCAAATCATCATTGCCTCAGATTTCTCAGAATTTACCTTGTATCCGGAAACTAAGCCATAGTAAGACACTCTAAAAGGGCTGGGATTAATGAAAGGGGGTTTTCAATAAAAAAATAATACATCATCTGCGTATAGCGATGTGTTATGATCTTTTCCTCCTTTATCTATTATCCCCTGTATTCTGGGGTTGCTCCTTATTAACTCTGCTAGTGGCTCAATGCTAAGAGCAAATAAGACTGGAGACATCGCATCTCCGTGTTACAGGATTTTAGGCCTATTATACAGTACTTCAGCTTTGATATTGAAATGTATAAAACTTACATCGCAAAAATAGTCACCATAAATTATAAATCCTATTGTTCTAAGCAGGAATCGTTCAGTGTTCAGTAGGGAGTTGTTGAGCTCTTTGAACAGTGACTCTGGAAACTGCTCTGATAAATTAAATTAATAACTAATGATTTTTACAATGGAATGAATCAATACTGAACTTACTTAAGCTGGACAATGACAATATTTAAAAAAAAAAGTATGTTCCCTCTATCACTTAAGCTACTTCTGACACAATCTGCATTATAAAAAGCGCTATATAAATAAAGGTGACTTGACGAGTCAAACGTTGTTACGTACAGAAGGGGACGGAGACACAGGTAAGGTTAAGATACAGTTTATTGAACAACCAGAGATTGTGAACTGAGTGCAGGTGAGTTGAAGCAGGTTAAGTTTGTGACTGAAGATGATACTGGAACTGATACTTGTCTTTGTTTTTCCCAGGGATCGTGGAAGCAGGCAGGCGTGGAGCAGACGAGACACGATGACACTCACTAGAGACGAGGAGACACAAGGAGTCACATGGAACGCTGCATACAGGTAGCCTAAGTAGAAGTTATCAGAGTCCTTGAAGTAAGCATAAAAAGTAGGTATGCGTTAACGAGACCTGACAGTGACTAAATGTTCTTGGGTGTCTTTATGCTGCTGTGGTGATGAGTATTGATGCGTGTCAGGTGTGGCTGCTACTCAGGAGAGGGAGTGCGTTGTGATTGGGTGAGTGAAAAGCCTGGCGTGTCTGTGACAAACGTACAGAATACAGCTATTTATCTAGACCAACATTTTTTTTACATGACCTGCAAATTACCACAATAGATAAATAACTATGCGTAACTTAGTATGTGACATTAGTTATTCCTTACAAAAGATTACAGGAAGAAAATACATCAACAAAACTCAGATAGTGATAAAGAGGTAAGCATACGGAAAGATATAAAAAGAAATGAGGGATACAAGGTCATCGTTACATATTTTTTGTTACATAAATTAATAATAATAATACATATATTATAGAAAAATACAGTTTTTTGGACACAATTTTTTTTTACATTTTTACTGGAGTACAACTGCAGTATTACTGCAATACATCTAAAGCATAGTAAAATAAAACTGCAATACAACTGCATACTGCAATACAGAAGTACTAAAGTAATAATGCAATACTGCTGTGGTAGTACTGCAATACAGAATACAAAACTATACAAATACTAAAGTACAATTACATTACTATGTGCAATACTAATAAAATGCTGTACAACTATATAGTATATCACAGAATATTTTATTTTCACACATCTGCAATATAATGAATTAAGGAACAAAACAACAGTGAATATCTCAGACTGCAATGTAACAATAAATGTTATTTTACTTTTCTTTAAAGGTGCCCTAGATTATGTTTTTAAAAGATGTAATATAAGTCTAAGGTGTCCCCTGAATGTGTCTGTGAAGTTTCAGATCAAAATACCCCATAGATTTTTTTTAATACATTTTTTTAACTGCCTATTTTGGGGCATCATTATAAACGCGGCGATTTTATGCTGCGGCCCCTTTAATTCTCGTGCTCCACGCCCACAGAGCTCGCGCTTGCCTTGAACAGTGCCTTAACAAAGTTTACACAGCTATTATAACCCTCAAAATGGATCTTTACAAAGTGTTCGTCATGCATGCGTCGGATTATGTGAGTATTGTCAAAGACTATAGAATAACACAAGACGTGTCACTCGTATTGTTTTGAATGGGAGAAAGTGTAACGCGCAATATGGTGGAATAAGTCCCGCCTTCTAAAGCCAAGAGCCAATCGCCGACTGGTAAAGTCATCGCGTCACCTCAGCGGCCGTTAGAATCACCGTTTTCTATAGAAACAGTCAGACGCGCGCCTCCGAAGAGACGCGCATTTAGGTCTGCGCATGCACATTAGCTTGATCCAGCCTGAAAAAAATACAGGTTTTTTTGTCATGATTCGAGCGTTTAGAAACTAAATTTATGAGTCGGTTGTTTATTTCATTGGTGATTTCAAATATGAAATTTAATCGTAAGGTTGGCGAACAGTTTTGGAGAATCTGATGTTTCCCCATTCAAAGAGATAGGAGCTGCATGATGCCCGAGAGGCATTTCAAAGATGGCCGCCGAGTGAAATGACTTGTCTTAAAGGGACTTTGGTATTGTATACTGTTATATTGTTTACTTATGATTTTGAATGAGTTTGATAGTGCTCCGTGGCTAACGGCTAATGCTACTCTGTTGGAGGGATTTATAAAGAATGAAGTTGTGTTTATGCATTATACAGACTGCAAGTGTTTAAAAATGAAAATAGCGACGGCTCTCTTGTCTCCGTGAATACAGTAATAACCGATGGTAACTTTAACGACATTTAACAGTACATTAGCAACATGTTACAGTACATCCAGCGATCTCATGTTATACTCCTCTGATCTTCCACAATCTCCTATTCAAGAAACCTGCGCTCAAACACTCACCTCTATTGTTTCCTCGATTGCTGTGTCTTGGTGTTGGCTTACTCAGGAAACTGCTAAACCTAGTGTCACATCTCCATGTAGTAATTCTTATCATCATCATCATCATCAGTACATACACTGTGCTGTTGTTATTACTCACCTTGTAACCTTCAGTCTCCCCACGAATGCAAGGTTCAGGGAAACCCCAAAAATGGGTCTTAAAGAAACTTTTACCCAAACCATTATAACAAATGCTTTCTCTTAGTAAATGTTTTCTCTTATGCATTTACATTAATCCAAAATGTAAGTACTTAGATGATTCATCATGTGACCCTTGTCAGTGTAAAAAAAAAAAAAGAGAGAAAAAAGACAGGTTTGTTTTGCTATCAAAGTGAGGACATTTGATAGGTGTAATGGTTTTTAATACTTTACAAACTGTACATTAAATCCCCCTACATACCCCTACCCCTAAACCTACCCATCACAGAAAACTGTCTGCATTTATATTTTTAATAAATCATTGTTTAGTATGTTTTTAAAGCTATTTTAAAAAGAGGACTCATATTTCATGTTTACGTTGTAAAACATGTAATACCCATGTCTTTATACAAATTTGTGTCCTCATAAACCACAAAAAAAATACACACACACACAATCTGCATCTTTTACGCATCAGTTATATCATTGCCACTTAATTTCTGGTCATGTGAAAGAGCTACCACTGTCTCATCGTATAGAATTCTGGAATGCATACAGAACAAAATCAAGACGTGTACGTTCAGGGGTTTGTTTGTGATGGGACACTCTACTCCATGGGTTCCCAACCACATTTGTGGAGGCACCCCAACGCTGCACATTTTGCATGTCTCCTTGATCAAGCACACCTGAATCAGGTCATCAGCTCATTAGCAGAGACTCCAAGACCAGAAATGGATGTGTAGGAGACATATAGGAGACATATAAATGTGCAGTGTTGGGGGGCCTCCAGGAACGTGGTTGGGAACCACTGCTCTACTCCACTGTTCAGTATGACTCATATGGGCTTGTCATTTTGCCCTTACCAAATACATATGAACTAGATTTATTGTGACATTTCAGTGTAATATGCAAGGAGAAAACAAATGTTATGGGAAAATATTTTTTATGGTTGAATGGTTACAAATTTAGTAAAATTTCACTGTGTAGGTTTACCCTTAATGAATTGTAAAAACCTCCATGTAAATGAACACACACAACATTTGCATCTTTTATGCATTGGTTATATTGTTGCCACTTCATTTTTGTGTTCTTGTATTCGGTGTTGTGGCTGATTTAGTGATTTTACACTAAATCTATTTATCAGCAAATGTTCACAAAGTCACCAAATCTCATGCCATTTAGATTAACTTTTTGTTTGTTTGTTTTTAATAAAAAACTAGCATATGGGTTAATGTTGCATGGTAGTGGTCCACAGCTTTTACTTGCTGCACAGTAGTACTGTAAACACAGCTGCTGTAATGTAGTATGAGTGGTAGTGGTATTTCAGTATCACTGAACTGCAGTTATAGCCTACTGTATTTATACTTAATTATATTGTAAACCTTCAGTTGTACTTCATTTTACTGCAGTTGAACTTCAATGTACTGCAGTTGTACTGTGATTATACTTAATTACATGGTTGTGCTTAATTATACTGCAGTTCTTTTTTGTAAGACGTATACCATTTAGGGCAGATAGTATGCACATTGGGATGCAGGGTAGGGTTGTTTGAGATGCATCGACATTGCGCAGACCGATCAGTGTATGGCAACAAAGTACAGTGAATGTGATTGGAGAGCATTCGACTCTGCTTTTGAATCGCTCTTGCGGTACTTTGAGGTCATACGCCGATCGGTCTGCACAACGCTGAAGCATCTTGAGCAAGACAAACATGTGGTTGTTGTCAGTTTGTGTGTGTCACTGGTGTATCTGTATGACTAGCATGCAGTTGAAGGGTTTTTAAATCGATGAAGTTTTTACTTGGTTAAAAATTCTAAAGTTATGACAAATTCAGATTCCAGCCATTACAAGTCAAGTCTGTTTTAATGGCATCTACACATGAACATGCCTTTCCACGTTCCTTTCCATTGTAAAAAACGAAATAGTGTTCATAGCCTACTAATGCAAAAACTAAGAATCAGTCTAAAGACATTCTGCTCAAGGCCCACAATTATTGAATCTTACTGAGGTCATGTTACAGACTATACTATGTCAGCTCTAATACAAAAAGGCACCACGGTAACATTTTCACATCCTGTTGTTGTTCTGAGCAGGAACATGGAAGTGTTCAGTAGGCAGTTGATAAGCTCTTTGAACGGGAGACTGTAAACAATCTAAGAAACAAAATTAGAATTAGATTTGCAAAATTAGGCACATTTTCTATTGACAAACAGATATTTAAACTGGGGTCAGACATGCTTTACCTGTTTAAGTACAGATGCACATTTCCATTACAAAGTGATAACATTCTACAATACAAACACAATAGAAAAGCACAATTAGATGATATAAAATTACAAATTAATTAAAGAATATACCTTAACATGCCTTGAGAGCCAAAACAGACACAAAAGGGACAAAAACAGACAGATAATGTGAAGTAGTTAATTTTTACCTTTATGTCCCACAGGTCTCCTTCTTCCTCCTCACAAGAAATGCATAAACTTGGCAGTTAAACAACCTAATCATCATCTCACAAAAAGCAGAATTTTACACTTTATAACACTTTTGTTACAACAAATTACAAGAAATACATTCACTTCTGCACATTTCAACAATTAAGACATTAAGTGAAAGTATCAAATATCTGAAATCTATAATAAATAAATCTGTTTTTATCAGAAGACAATTCAGATGGCTAATGCCATGGCACAGATGGTAGCAGATGTAACAGTTAGAATATGATATATAACAATACATTATAAAACAGGTATTTAGCATTTTGTTTCTACTCCTATCCACCGTGTCTTTCAGTGCAGTTATTACATGTTAAGTTCCTGAGATTTGAAGTTTGTTCAAGTATTATTTTATACATTATTTTCAACACTGATGTTCCTCTGTAGTGCTGTCAAGATGTTAATGTGAAAATTGCAAAGATGTAACATTAACATTCTACAGTATCGGTACTACACTACAGACTAAAATTAGGAGCTGCCTGTCTCATATGCACATATGGCCAGTAATATGCCCATCCTGAAAAAAATATTTGTCCACAATCAGATATAAATGGATGTTAACAAAACATCTGATATGTCAAGATCAGGTTTACATGCACCCAAACTATGTTAGTAATCGGACTGATGGCTCAAATTGATTGAAAAGCCTTAATGTAAACACCTCAATCAATCAAATTTAAATTTACATCAGATTGCGAGGGGTAGTGTAAAAACACATGGCATCTATCTTCTCAGTCATTTTCAAAAATCCCTTGTAGACATGCACAATGCGTGATGTGTATGTTTACATATGTCTTACAAACACTTTTATGTTTATTTATGTCTTATGAACTGGTCATTGATGAGATCTACTAAATATTAGCCTAAAATCTCTCTTAACAGTATTTGTCAGCATTCGTTTTAGTGTCATCAAGACAAAAAAACACTTTATCGTGGTGACTTTCTCCTCCTGGCTTTACTTCTGGTAATGTGCTGTTTGTTTATAGATGGTATTGAGTAGAAATTAAGTAAACCATTCCAATACCAGTGAGATTTCACTGACTACTGATATTTTGGTATAGTGACACTTTTTCTCCATGAGAATTTCAGCTGATCTCACTCCCTTTTTTCATAATTTCATAGTTTCTCTTAAAATAATAAATATTATTACTATTTTGTCCCATTAGTCATTAATGGAGAATCAGCCTCAGAATGGTGTACCCCATTAGAAGAATTCGACAATGAAGTGCTTGCTGCATGAATGGGTGTCCTGCTCATCAGTGGAATCTCTATATCACCCTGAAAGAAAGAAAAAACAAATGATCAGGATTTATGATTCAGTTTCACATACACCTAAATGTGTTTCTCCTTTTTATATATGTTGAATGTAAACCCCTATTCAACATTAACTGTTTTTCAGGTAAAACAGCACAAGAGTTCTCTTTCAAATAATTCAGTTATTCTTGGTGTTTCTATGAAATGATTTCTGAACCCACAAATCTAAATCTGTAGTAAATTCAGTGTGGTTTTTGTCAGACTTAGTGCATATAGTATCTCACCTGATTATGATCACCATTCTGCGACCTGGCTCCTGTTTAAACAAAAATTACAAACTCTTACTCTGGTCAGTTAAAATATAAATACATAATTTTTTAAAGATTATTGTTGCACAATAAATATATTCACATTGCAAAATATGCTGTATGCAAAACTTGCCATTTTGACTTTCTTTAGTTCTCTTGTAGAGAATGTAAATCACCACACCCACAGCTGCTGCCACAAATGCAATGCCAACAGCTATTCCTGCTACAGCACCTGGACCTAGACCTGACTCTGGAACAGATAAAGACAGATTAACCATTATTTTCTACAGATCAACTGATAATCAGATCTACCAATAGTTTTGACTTCTACTGTCAGTAGAAAGTTGAATGAAATTGATTTATTGATAATTGATAAATGGTGCCATCTAGTGGATGTTTGAGCAAAAAGAGCTAAACCAGCATTACCCTTGTGAACTCAACAGGATACAGTTGTTCAAAGGAAAACTGACTTATATTTACATTGTGGACTTTACTGAGTGGATATTAAGTATTTCAAATTATTCACCAGTGACAGAAACACTGAAGCTCCTAATGATGCTGAACCTGCTGTTGTTGATCTCTAGTTTATAAAATCCTTCATCTGTGGTTCTGGTGTTTGTGATGTTCAGAGATCCAGTCTGATGATCCAGCTTCAGTCTGTCTCTGAATCTCTCATCACACTGAACATCTGTAGAGATCTTACCCTGATCTCCAGTGATTTCAGCGATGAGAATGCCATTAAAATATAATGCCATCACATCAAATTGGTTTGTTCCTACAGGAGTCTCTAAAGTGACACATTCTCCCTCCTTCACTGACTTTCTCTTCACTTCATCTCGTTCATCAGGAGAAACACCTAAAACACAAACCAACAGAAGCTGGAGGATCTTGTTTTGGTGGAAAGACACACAACATGAAAGAACTGTGCTTATTAAAGCAATAAAACATCATCTTTGACTTTCAGTCTGAAAAGCAATATTTATCCTTTTTTTTGTGATTATGAATACATTTTACATGAAATCATCTGTGTTTTGGATCGCTGGTGAACTAAAAAAGAAAAACATACTATTAAACAGATAATAGAAGGGTGATCTAAGATGTCATTGTGAGAAACTGACATCTTCATCAGAACAAAACTGAAAAAAACTCACCACTGGAAAAATGAAATGTTTTACATCATAACTAAATTTGTAGTCAAAGGGGGGTATAATGCTATTTCATGTATTCTGACTTATTTACACTGTTAAAGAGTTGGATTCTCATGCTAAACATGGCCAAAGTGAGTTTGAGTATTTCTGTTCCAAAAATTATCTTCCAAATCGCCACAGGGGTCGGCTGTCAAGCGTGGTCCTGAGTGACATCAATGAGGGCGGAATTCCTTGTACGGGCACTTCTCCCGGAAGGGCGCGCGCGCACGTCGACTGAGCGAGAGAGCAAGACCACGCCCATCAATGCGCGTTCGGATTTACGGAAGTCGTCAGCACAGGTCACAGGACTGCACAAAATCAACAATGTCACCAAAGAAGTGTGTTTTTGGTTGTGAGGGAAAGATAACCTTGCTTCCCAAAGAACCCAGCGTTAAGAGGAGCTGAGAGTTTTGTTCTCACGTAATACATTGATGCGCTCTTGACATTTGTTATTAAAATAACCATAGAAACTGATAGTATCAATCACTTTATTGGTTAAAATGAATGGAGAATATCTCATGTTTTTCCATGGCTACTCGAGCCCTCAGGATCAGTGCTTACGGTTTCATAAAGAAGGCCCAGTTCAGCACTGGATTTACAGATCATTTGAAATTGAAAGATGGAGGGTCACAGCGATAATGATCCCAGTCATGAGTCGGAACCACAGATGGAGAGTAAAACTGCATCAATTGTCTGTTTTGTTGGCAATAGGCACCTGAGTGCATATAATGTAAACAATATGAATGTAGTGAATTCATAAATTCATTATTCATCATTCATTATACGTTATATTCATTATAGTGATTCAAACGTTATCCAGGACGATGGTGTATTGTGTATGTTTAAATACAGTTGTTTAGCTGACCAATGATAGCTTGTAGATGATCTCTACACAAAAGCTACGCATACACGTGATAGCTCATCACTGTATCTCCGCTCACAACGACACGCCTCCAGGCACTCGGCTGTTTTCGTAAATACTCAGTACAGTGTATATATCTTTTAGAAATATGATTAAACTAAAGACTTTTTGGAAATATGAAGGATGCACTACTACTATAGGTACTCAAGATTAACACGAGATTGGCAGAAACTGTGCGTGATACCCCCCTTTAAGGTTACAAATTCAACAGTAAATAAGTTTTTGGAGAAAAAAAAATAATTTAAACTATGCGAATCAAAAGGTAAATAAAAGTAAACATTAAAAAAACCTCAGAATGTCACTGCAAAAAACAAAACAAGACAAAAAATAGATATATTAATGATGTGATTTAAATGTACAAGACTTTCTTTTAAGCATAATGACTCACCTTGAACAGTAACAATGAAGCTTTTTTCACTGTCACTGCTGATGATCTTCAGTTTATATTCTCCAGAGTCAGTGTTTGTGATGTTCATGATGGTCAGAGATCCAGTCTGATGATCCAGCTTCAGTCTGTCTCTGAATCTCTCAGTACCTTCATTACACTGAACATCTGTACAGCTCTTACTCTGATCTCCATTGAGTTGAGCGATGCGAGTGTGATTAAAATACCATTTAATGTTCTCTTGATGGTTTGTTTTAACATCAGCATTTAGAGTGACTGAATCTCCCTCCATCACCAATACTCTATCTGTATCAACACCAGACACACATAAAAAAGAAATGAACAATTAATTATACAACATGAAAGAGCTGTGAAAATGTTTTTCCACAGATAATAAAGATTGTGAGTAGAGAAATACAGTATGTCTGGATTCATAATGTAACACAAGCAAACAAATGGTTGAAGAACATCGATTTACACATTCGCTCATCAGACAAACATTCATGTAGCCCACATCTGATGCATATTTTGCCTTCTTTCCCTTATCTGTGCTTTCACACAAGTATAATTCATAATGAATATTACTCATTATTAGTGGAGTATTGCCTGATTTATTTTTTATTTTAAATTCATTAAAGTTGCTATAGTTTCTTCCATATTAAATGTACAATGTCATGTTTAAAAAAAATATTATATATAAGTGTGTGTTATATATACAGGTATATAAATATATATATATATATATACACACACACTCCTGCTGTTTGAACCTCCCACATATTGTAAATAATGTCATGGACAAAATATTTTTTTTCCACAAGAAACTACATTTTAATGTTTCAATGACAAGGAGGATTGCTTGGCTGGGAAATTGTGTTCTATAATGAATAAATCACAATCTGAGAGCAAAGAAATTAATTTTACTTATATTACTGAAAAAAATAAACTATGAAGATGACTCACTAGTTCAGCCGGTTCAAACAGAGGCAATGACAGTATTTTTACTGTACTGTTGTTTGTGTTTGTTGAGAACTGATGCTTAAGTCTGATGGTGTCCAAATATTAGTACAAATTAAACTTATGCTTACATATTTCTTGTTTCTAACAACCTTTTTAGCACAGCCCTTATAGGAAATCAGCATATGGTTGTCAAGTGAACTTCACATTGTCTACATAAAATTACTTGAATATTATATAGAGATACTAAAATTTATAGAAAGCACCATGGTCACATGTATGTTTATAGAATATTTTACAAAAGCTTTGAACATGGCTCAGCCAATCATAATCAAAGACCAGAATTATCCATTTTATAACTGTAGTCAAATGTGGTTTTGAAAAGATCTACAGCATATGAAATAATGTACTAAATAATGTAATACAAAGAAAACTGAATGTCACTGCAAAAATCACTGAACATAATAATAGGATTTAAATGGACAAGACTTGCTTTTAAACATAATGACTCACCACGGACAGTAACACTGAAGATCTTTTCACTGTCGCTGCTGCTGGTGATGATCTTCAGTTTATATTCTCCAGAGTCTGTGTTTCTGATGTTTGTGATGGTCAGAGATCCAGTCTGATTGTCCAGCTTCAGTCTGTCTCTGAATCTCTCAGTACCTTCATTACACTGAACATCTGTACAGATCTTACTGAGATCTCTATTGATTTGAGCGATGAGAATGTCATTAAAATACCATCTAATCTTTTCTTGTTGGTTTGTTTGAACACCAGTGTTTAGAGTGACTGAATCTCCCTCCATCACAAACACTTCTTCTCTATCAACACCAGACACTCCTGAAGAAAAAAATGAACAGATAATTATGAGCCAAACTAAATTATACAAATGGGAAACTGCAGTTAACATGTTTTTTTTTTTGCCTTTTTGAATTTGATGATTTGGGTAAATTGTCCTAATTTTGTCTTTTGGAAAACATTTAAATCTATTATGTAGCTCTTGAAGGGCAGTACTATACTATAAAAAAGTGATCTTATATGATCAAAATAATACTTGGGTAAAGTTGGTTTTATATTCGCACATTCGGACTTCTGATAAATTCAGACTTTCCAATAAATGTGCAATAAATTAATGTTTGCGAATTTTAAGCAGCGACATGATATTGACAACCAACGATTGTCAACTTACAACATTTTTCACAGTCGATCAAAATAGGCAAGTATTGTTTTAATGGCATATTTACTTGTGAATGTCCACTGAATGTCCAATGTAGTGTGATTAACAAGGCTATTGAATATGGATGTCCGAATGTGCGAATATAAAACCAACTTTACCCAAGTCAAAATAATGCAGTTTCCCTTCTTGAACATCACCAAATTTTTCACCTTTTGTAATAGTCCCCCCAGTTGCATCAGTGTGAAAAAAATGGATCTCCAAATCACAGTGACATTATCATCTCTCTTATTTTTGTTATTTACATTAAATTATTTATATTTTGCATATTCTGCAAAGGGCTGTAAACTAAGTTTATGTATTAGCTGTGCATTCTCACAACCAAGAATTTTAAAATTCAATTGAATAAATTTTACCCATGAGTATTACCCATAAAATATTTTTACATTGTACTTGAATTTTATTAAAATTTGAATAAAACTGCATATGACGATGTCATGTCATTCAGTCTGCCACATGTTTTTCATTTAGACTGTTGTGGAAGAAGTTATCCAAAACCGACTCGCACTGAATTCAAAATTTACTTTTGCTCAGTTTGTGCACCATTTATTCGGGCTATGATGCCACGTTACTATTATATTCGTTATCAAATCTCATGAAATCTCATTTACGTGGACTTATGTAAACAATACATGGACAATATTTTCGAAGTTCTGGCCTCGACTCGTAGGCCTTGACGTCACATTCGTCAAAATAGCGAGATTTTAACATTTGCATCATGGTCAAGCAAAAAGAAAAAAACATAGCAAAAACAAACAAACAAAAAACTACTCTGATATACAAATGATAAATGCATTTATGTCGAAGAGACTAGCTGATATTAAACTGCGTCACGTTCACGTCCGGTGTTCTTCTGAATATATATTATACCTATCGGGATACGGATACCAACATATTTGCACGGTTTTATGGGTATGGTTAGACTGTGGCGTTTGTTTAGAGCTTAGTAAAACCTCAGGCCATGTTAAAACACAATAGGCCTACTTAGGTAAAGTTGGTTAACTTGGTAACAACAATTCTTTCGAGTTTAGTTCCCAGTCAAAACACATTCCACGCTGACAAACCTACATCTGTCAGGTTCTGTTGTGTCACACGAAGCATACCACCTACGTCTGGGACTGTTATTGACTGAAAACATAACTGCGCAGTAGGCAAAATTAGACCGGAAGAGACATTATATACACGTAAATATCTTACCATGGTCGAAACACCAGAGTAATAAGGGCAAAATAAGGAGATGTTTCATTTTCACCAGTTTGTTGAAACAATGATGCAGCTTTTAATGATTAAAAGTACTAAGCTGTTTAAGTAGTGAAATCTGTGCAGCCCACTGTCCTGATAGAGAGAGAGAAAGAGAAAGTGAGGCGAGAGTCTTGGGGTGGGACCAGGGTTGCCAGGTCTATGCAACTAAGGTAAAGGTAGACCAATGGCCAAAAAAAAAAAAGAGATTTTCTTCATCGGACGGGCGAATTACCTAATGAATTTGTTCGTATGGGGTGTTAGAGCGCCAAAAACGTAGGCTACTTACGGGGGTGGAAGTCAACCCGCGGAAATTATTTTTTCCCCGCTGTAAATAACTTAAAGGTAGCCCATTAAGCCCAAAAATACCGCAGGAAAACCACAGACGTGGCAACACTGCAAATGCTTGATCGTCACAAGATTCGCGTAGTTCAAGCATTGAGTTCAAGGAAGTGCTTCAGTGCTGCTAAAAGGTTGTTTGCAACTTACTTAGCCTATAAAATTCTCATTTATTTTACACAGTGCATTTTTTTTTTTACAATATAGGCTGTGGATATTACTTTTATATTAATAATTATAAAGGCCTAAACCATATTATAATATTATTGTAGGCCTAATAATTGAAACACCAGTGTCAATGTAATGTAGACTGAGACTCTATATCACAACTAAAAAGATGTTTGAACTCTCTTTCATGTCCAGGTACAAGTCAATGCTGTTTGTTCACTGTGCACACTGTACATGACCTCTATGTTTTTAAGCTCTCAAAGTGCACCAGATTGATGCATTTAACCTTAAAATGTACAAAATTTTCTTCAGGAGGGCATGCCCCCGGACCCCCCTAGGTCCACCCAACATAGTTCTAGTACAAAATCCTGTGGGAAATAATGTACATTTTATGAACTTTACACAAGCATACTACTACTAAGTTCCTTTCATGACAGTAAAACTGTTAACGGAAAATTACATTGTGATTTTACAAAATAGATTTGGGCTAAGCCCCGAATGTTTACAATGTCTGGCTCCGCCCCTCATTAGGGGCTTATGTCGAGGAGAGCCTTTTGAAGCTGCACTGACCTTTTGAAGGACCTTTTGGAGCCTTTTGAAGCTGCACTGAAACTGTCATTTTGACCTTCAACCGTTTGGAGGCCATTGAAGTCCATAAGGAGAATCATCCTGGAATGTTTTCATCAAAAACCTTAATTTCTTTTCGACTGAAGAAAGAAAGACATGAATATCTTGGATGACATGGGGGTGAGTAAATTATCAGGAAATTTTAATTTGAAAGTGAACTAATCCTTGAAGATTAGAATTTAGAATTAAATTAGAAGATGGTGTTTTTTTTTGTTGTTGGTTTTTTTTTTGTATCAGGGTTAGTTCACCCAAAAATGAAAATTCTGTCATTAATTACTCACCCTCATGTCGTTCCACACCCGTAAGACCTTCGTTAATCTTCAGAACACAAATTAAATATAATTTAAAAAAAAGATATTTATTATCTGTGTTATAAGAACATTCTCTAAATATTCAGTGTTGGTTCTGGGAATGTAAAAAAATGTCCAGTTTTCTTGACGTTTAGAGGAACGTTTTTATAGATTATGATGTTCTTCAACTTAATTTTGATTTAAAATTCAACATTGTAGGAACGTTGATTTGTAACAATCCAAGAACATAAATTGTTCAGTTTCCTTAATGTTAGTAGAATGTTTTTTAAAGGTTAGTATGATGTTCCTGAAACATTCTTTCAATCATTCAAACACCTGCTGTGAACAAACGCTGAAAGAAAGAGAAATAAGAACACAAACTACAACTTTCTTCAGCCACAGCCTTAGATGAACTGAAGATAAAAGACATTAAATCTCTGAAGATCTGATTAAACAACTCCACAAACAGCATTACCAGCTTCACTTATTACTAACCAGACTGACTTTATTTCTGTCACACGTCTACAGAAGATCTTATTGAGAATTAACAGAGGTTTAGATAGGTTCATAACAGCAGGACAGGAAGAAACCTTTCACCCACAAATTAAACACACATCAAACAATTGGCGTCATACAAGATGCTTGTCCATCCAGCAGATCAAGCCACGTTTCTATAGAAATCAGACCACAGCAAGTTTCAGTTTGACGCAGAAGATAGGCTGCTAATGTCAAACCTCAATAAAACTGGCAGTGTGAGATTACAAACAGTTGTATCTTTTCAGTTGTTTTTCCATATACACAATTGATATAATTGATAAATGCATAATATAATTGAATTATAAAACCATTTCATTAAGCTCTTTCTACCCATGCAATTCAAGATGATTCAAAGAACATCCTTCTACTTTTATGTATTTAATACACAAGACAACTATATTATGAACGATATCATCACACCATATATATATAAATCCACTATTAAAACAGTTAAAATCTAAATAAGAGCCAAAAGAGTATTTTAATGTAACTATAGGCTATAAAACATGCGTTCAGGTTGTGTGCACTAGGAGGGTCAAACTCTGTCATGGGAGGATTCACACCAGCTTGAGTGTTTTTACCAGATGCTCTTTTGAAATCAGACACTGAACCGCTGAAGAAAATGTTTCACATGTTTGTTTTGTTTTGTTTGTGCTGGTGCCGTCTCATCGGTAAGTTAAAAATACATATTGCTTAATATTTCAGAACAGATTAACAATCTACTGTTTTCACTTGCTACTATCTTAGATAGATCTAATCAAACCAAGATTGTGTGATCTGCTTTGCAGTCGGTCTCTGCCACAGAATTTTAAAATTGTGATTTGCAGGCCTGTAAAGGTGTTTTTAAGCATTAAGTCAGGAAAAATATCTATACTGAATAAACTCACGGAGGATCAAAAAGTGAATCGCTCTTTTTTTTTTTGTGGTTTCAAATAGATTTTAAGGCTTGTTTAGTGTACATACTGAGCATACTCTAAAAATGATTTAAAAAATTACTGCAGTAATCATGAGCAACAAAATTATTAAATGTAGTCAAAAAGCAATTAACATGTAAAACTACAGCTGACTTGAGGATTTGTAAACCAACAGTAGTCTTAATCTGTTCTTGTCTGTTTATCAGGTGTGTTTGGCGATTCATTGTCAGTGATGGAGGGAGATTCTGTCACTTTATACACTGATGATACTGAAATACATGAAGATGACGACATACTGTGGAAATATGGAGCTAAAAAGTCTCTCATAGCTAAAATCAGCATTGGGAACCGAATCTTTTCCATATATGATGATGTTCCTGATGCGAGATTCAGAGACAGACTGAAGCTGGACAATCAAACTGGATCTCTGACCATCACAAACATCACAACTGAACATACTGGAGAATATCAACTAGAGTTAAATGGAGCGAAACTGACATCAAAAACATTTAGTGTTTATGTCTATGGTGAGTAGAAAGATAAATTGTCTCGTCCTTTACATAACTCAATCCACAGCATTTGTGACATTGTGTCAATTACCACAAAAAATAATTTGGACTTATCTCTCATTTGGAGGTTATGGTGAGGCACTTATAATTGATGGATTATGATTTGGAGGATATAAAGGAAACTTCAGAAGCACTTCAGAATTTTTAGTCATTTTACAGTTAATGTTGTATTGTCATGGCAAAGATGTATTTTAACGTTTACACATTGGCCCCAATCTATGGATGCATGTTTCCGCCACTTAATAAATAATAAAAAAGGTAACAGTGACTTTCTTATCTCACACTTCTGACTTTTTTCCTCAGAATTGCAAAATATATGCTCGCAATTCTGTGAAAAAAAGTCCTCAGAATTGGAGAGAAAAAAATTCAGAACTTTGAGTCACAATTATCTTTTAATTTTTTTTTATTCCATGGTGGAAACAAGCTTCCATACCATTCAATGCCTCACTGTAAACCAGATTTTTTGCTTCTCTGGTTCTTTCTCTGGTTAATTTTTGTGGCAATCGACATTACTGTTGCCAGTAATTTACTGTTGATTGTACAGTTATTTACGGTAATCTACAATATGTTACTGTAAAGATACCATACACTAAATTAAAACTTGTGGTAACTCATTTCATTTGCAGAAACCAACTGCCTTAAATTGTCGCACTGCCATATAAATTTATAAAGTAATATTTATAATGTGAGAAACAACAATGCTGTGAGCATATTATTACTATGGACTTATTTCATTAGAGTTCAATAAAACTTAAAAAAGCAAACACTGACTGGTCACCATGATGGTGATTGCAAATTTAGTTAATGCTGAATGTGAACAGTGAATCAGGTCATTACACGATGATAATGTCATCAGCAAAACACAACCATCATGACCTGGCCTGCGTTTCCCAAAGCATTGTAAACCTAAATTGATTGTCAGTGTATGCTTATGATGCTTTTGGGAAATGCAGCCTAGATCATAGTTTCTCTAGCTATAACAAATGTGCTTTACAGACACAAAGTGGAAGCAGCCCAAAAAGTAAAGAGTCAAGAGCCCAACAAAAGAAAATGCTGATCACCATCATGGTGACTTGAAACTAAACTTTCATTAAAACATTAACATCTAAACATCTGTTTATTCTCAGTAAGAACGTTTGTTGATGTATGACAGAAATAAACAAAACTGGTTAATAAAAAGTGTAATAATGTTTAATGGCTGGAAGTCAGTTGTAGTTGTTGTGTCTCTCTCTTTTTCTCTTGTTGTTTCTCTTTCCTTCGATGATTCTGCTTATTAAGATCCATTAGAATCACTACTAATGGTCAATCATCACTTAAATAATCACTTATTATTTCATTAACTTCAACACTGCTTCAGTGTTCTTTTAACACCCTGTAGTGTGGACA
This sequence comes from Megalobrama amblycephala, assembly GCF_018812025.1. Taxonomy (NCBI): domain Eukaryota; kingdom Metazoa; phylum Chordata; class Actinopteri; order Cypriniformes; family Xenocyprididae; genus Megalobrama; species Megalobrama amblycephala. Next base: position 104,360 of record NW_025953366.1, read on the forward strand.
CATATGTACACTGAAGGGTGTTCATTTAACACTGGGGATTTTGCTGTGCAGCCTCAGAGTGTCGATTTTGAGCGATGTTAATTCACAATATATTCCTGTAGGCTATTTTCACGAAAATGTCAAATATTACACATAAAGCATTGTTTTCTATACAGTATATTACTGATTTAATGGAAAATGGTATGTTATTGTCAGAATTTGGTTGTTTTTTACAGCACGGTTTTAATAAGAGTTTACATTTGTTCATATTTCTGATTATTCTCTCATGTTTTCCAGCTTCTCTGACCACTCCTAACATTACCAGAGACTTTTCATCATCATCATCAAATTGTTCATTGGTGTGTTCAGCTGTGAATGTGGGTCATGTGACTCTCTCCTGGTACAAAGGAAACAGTTTATTGTCCAGCATCAGTGTGTCTGATCTCAGCATCAGTCTCTCTCTACCTCTGGAGGTGGAATATCAGGATAAAAACACCTACAGCTGTGTGCTGAACAATCCCATCAGCAACCAGACTCAACATCTGGACATCACTCACCTCTGTCACACACATGCAGGTATGTTGGTGTTGATATTAACGTTGATTAATAAGCTGATCTATCAAGTTGCTGATGTTTTTTGATACATGTGTGCAATTTGTCCTTTGGCCAAACCAAAAACAAGCATGCACTTTGTAGTATAGGACAGATAAAACAAGCCCTTCTAAGATTAGACATTTAATTCTTTATGGCACCTTCAAACAAGTGCTTGTGAATGATATTTTTGAACATGTAGAGCAAAGGGATTTGCAATAGGCTAAAGCTTTTATTGCGGTGCGGCATAGCGTGACAACTGTAATAGAGAAGATGCAAATGTGCTGTTAGTTGGTTGCACAAAAAAGCAAGTAGCTCTATGGGAAAGAATACAGAAGAAATCGCAATGTATTAGTGAGTAAACTACAAAAACGTCAGTACACCTGATCTGCAAGCTCAGAGAGAGCAAGCCGCCATCAAATTAATACAAGAAATGTCTAGGCCGTGTTTACACTTTGTATTAAGATGTGTTTTGGTCGATCGGATCACAAGTAGACGAGGGAGACATATTCTTATTTACACAAGGGGCTCTGTGACGGCTGGTAAAAGACGAGGAAGCAATTGCAGGCAATCAGAAGAAGTTTATTGAAATGAGAGTCCAGAATGTAGGCAATGGCAACGAAGGTCTACGGTGGCGTGAGAAGAGCTGAAGGGTGAAGTCGCAGGTGAAGGTGATGACGGTCAATGGATGAAACCAGGAACAGACCGGAATCCTGACACGAAGACGACAACACGAATACAATCCAGCACACGAACACGGAAGACGGTAAACCAACTAGGCAGTGGAGACATGAATGAGGATCTGACAACAGACAGAGAGATGAGTGAGTATATGTAGCTGAGTGGAGATGAGGATCAGCTGGAGCGAGACAATCAACACACAGGTGACAACAATCAACCAAACGAGCACATGGAGACTACGTGAGTACAACAACAAACACAAAACATGACACGGAGGAAACAATGGATTTCCTACCGTGACAGTACCCCCTCCCCTAGGACGTCACCTGACGTTCCCAGCCTGCTTTACCTGTAGATTGTAATCATCAATAAGGCGGTGATCCAGTATGTCCCGAGCAGGAACCCACCTTCTCTCCTCCGGACCGTAACCTTCCCAATCCACCAAGTACTGAAATCCGCGTCCCCTCCGTCTAGAGTCCAGAATACGATTGACCAAATATGTGGTCTCCCCATTAACGATACGAGGCGGGGGGGGAACCGGGGCAGGCGGGTTAAGACGGGAAAAAATCACCGGTTTAATTTTGGACACATGGAACACGGGATGAACCCTCCTGTACGCCGGAGGAAGGCTAAGACGCACTGTTACCGGATTAATGATTTTGGTAACAGAAAACGGGCCAATAAATTTGGGAGCAAGCTTATTCGAAACGGAACGCATCTGAATATTCTGGGTAGAAAGCCACACTCTTTGACCGACGACGTAACGGGGAGGCTTCGACCGGTGGCGATCGGCCTTAGCCTTGGTGCGCGACCTAGCCTGGAGCAGAGCTCTGCGAGCTCTGGTCCAGGTGCGGTGACACCTCTGGACTAGTGCGTGTGCGGAGGGGACCGAAACCTCGGATTCCGTACTGACAAAATTAGGTGGTTGGTACCCTAAACTACACTTAAATGGAGACATGCCCGTAGATGACACTGGTAAAGAATTGTGTGCGTACTCCACAATTGAGAGTTGCTGACACCAGGACGAAGGATTATTGGAAGCCAAACATCGCAAAACCCTCTTCGACATCCTGATTGGCTCGCTCGGTTTGACCATTGCTCTGGGGATGGAACCCGGAAGAAAGACTAACAGTCGCTCCTAACAATTTACAAAATTCTCGCCAAAATTTGGACACAAATTGGGGACCCCTGTCAGAAACCACGTCTGTCGGAAGGCCATGTATACGGAAGACGTGGTCAATGACAGCTACCGCTGTTTCCTTGGCTGATGGTAATTTGGGCAAGGGAATAAAATGAGTCGCCTTCGAGAACCGGTCCACTACGGTTAAAATCACCGTATTGCCCTTAGAGGGCGGGAGGGCGGTAATGAAATCTAGCGAAATGTGGGACCAGGGTCTCGAAGGGACAGACAGCGGTAAGAGTAACCCATCTGGAGGTCGATTGGAAGTCTTACCAATAGCGCAAACTGAACAAGCCAAGACGAAGTCGTGGACGTCACGAGCCATACCAGGCCACCAAAATCGTTGCTTGACTAGAAACCTAGTTCTACTAACCCCTGGGTGACAAGCAACACTGGAACAATGACCCCACTGGAGAACGTCTGACCGTAACCCCTCCGGCACAAACAATCGGTTCGGTGGGCAACGAGCCGGGGGCGTTACCCCTTCTAAGGCGGTCAACACCTTCGATTCGACCTCCCATCTGAGCGCGGAGATAATGATGGTCCCCGGTAAAATGGGCTCGGGAGTAGCAGTACGATCGGAACGCTCAAAAAGACGGGATAAAGCATCGGGTTTGATGTTTTTGGAACCCGGCCGGTAAGAAAGTGTAAAATCGAAACGACCGAAAAACAATGCCCACCGAGCCTGCCTGGAGTTAAGTCTTTTGGCGGTTCTAATGTATTCGAGATTCTTATGGTCCGTCCATACAATGAAAGGTACACCCGACCCTTCAAGCCAGTGACGCCATTCTTCCAGTGCAAGTTTGACTGCCAACAACTCTCGATTGCCAATGTCATAATTAACCTCTGCAGGAGATAAACGGTGAGAATAATACGCGCAAGGATGCACCTTTCCGTCTGAGGATGCGCGTTGGGACAACACTGCTCCTACCCCCACCTCTGATGCGTCGACCTCCACTATGAATTGACGTGAGCGATCAGGGGTGACGAGAATGGGAGCTGAAACAAAGCAGCTTTTCAGTTTGGCAAACGCAGCCTCGGCTGCGTTTGACCACCTGAACGTCAAACTAGGGGAGGTCAAGGCGGTCAGAGGAGCGGCTAGTTGGCTGAAATTGCGAATGAAACGCCGGTAAAAATTGGCGAACCCCAGAAATCTCTGCAGGGCCTTGCGAGACTCTGGGGATGGCCAATTTACCACAGCCTTAACCTTCTCAGGATCCATGCGAACACCCTCAGTCGAAATGATGTGTCCTAGAAAAGAAACAGACTGTGCATGAAAAACGCATTTCTCCGCCTTGACAAACAATCCATTCTCTAGCAACCGCAGAAGCACTCGTCGTACGTGTTGCACGTGTTCCTGGAGAGACGAAGAAAAAATCAATATGTCATCCAGGTAAACATATATGAACCGATCGACCATGTCTCGCAACACGTCATTGACGAGTGCTTGGAAGACTGCCGGCGAGTTCGTTAGCCCAAAAGGCATCACGCAGTACTCAAAATGGCCTCTAGGGGTGTTAAAGGCAGTCTTCCACTCATCCCCCTCCCTGATACGGACCAAATGATAAGCATTACGTAAGTCCAATTTAGTGAAAACGGACGCTCCCTGCAACCTCTCAAAAGCTGAAGACATAAGCGGCAAAGGATAGGTATTCCTTACCGTTATGTTGTTCAGCCCTCGGTAGTCAATGCAAGGTCGCAAGGATCCGTCCTTCTTTCCCACAAAAAAGAACCCCGCCCCCGCTGGAGAAGAAGAAGGGCGGATGAACCCCGTTGCTAGAGAACTGGATATATATTTCTCCATGGCCGCCGTCTCTGGAATAGACAAAGAATATAACTTGCCCTTAGGCGGAGAAGTACCTGGCAATAACTCTATCGCACAGTCATAGGGACGATGAGGAGGAAGAGAATCAGCCCGAGACTTACTGAACACCTCCTTCAGGTCGTGGTACTCCGCGGGCACGTTAGCCAAATCCACTGCTTCCCCCTGAAACACAGACTCAGAAACATTAACACCAGCAGACAAAAGACAAGACAAATGACACTCCTCGCTCCAGCTAACCACCGATCCGAGGCGCCAATCGATCCTGGGGTTGTGTTTCTGGAGCCAGGTGTGACCAAGAACAATGGGGGATTGAGGTGAGTCCGTGATGTAAAATGAAATCTCCTCCGTATGGTTGCCAGATGTGATGAGAGAAACCGGTACAGTGGTCTGTGTGATGACTGGCAGTCTGTGTCCGTTGAGTGCAAAAGGTGCAATGGGGTGTTTGAGGGAGGTGAGAGGAATGTTGAGTTTAGTAGCCAACTTACAATCCATAAAACTACCCTCTGCCCCAGAATCCAACAAAGCGTGATGATCGAGTGCGTGGGTGGACCACCGTAGACTCACCGGAAGGAGTGTCGATGTAGATGAGGTCTTCCTGGCAGAGATCCCACCCGATAGTAGCCTCCGTTTTACTATCGGGCTTGGTCTTTTACCGGACAGCGCTGAATGTGATGTTCTTGGCTGCCGCAGTATAAACATAGTCCCAGGGATCTCCGCCTGATCCTCTCCTCCCGGGAGAGCCGAGCTCGCCCCACCTGCATGGGTTCAAGATCTCCCGGTGGGCTGACCGCAACCTCTGAGCGCTGACGCTGAGCCTCCGGCCTGGTCGCGAGAACTGCTCTCCCCCTCCGTCTGGCGGCTTGGTCGAGTCGGTTGTCTACTCTGATGGTGAGGTCGATCAGGCCATTAAGAGAAGTGGGGAGCTCGACGGCGCGGATCTCCTGTTGGATGCGGTCAGCCAACCCATGCAGGAAGTGATCCCACTGCGCCTCTTCGTTCCACTTACACTCCGCCGCCAGGGTGCGGAACTCAATAGAATAGTCGGCTACGGACCTGTCTTCCTGACGTAGGTCCGTGAGAAGTCTAGCCGCCTCCCTCCCGGCGACGGAGCGGTCGAAGACCCGTTTCATCTCCTCCGAAAGGGCGTGGAACGAGGCACAGCAGCTGTCTTGGTTCTCCCACACCGCCGTCCCCCAGAGGGCAGCCCTCCCCGTCAGTAGTGACAAGACGAATGCCACCTTCATTTCCTCGGTGTGAAACGTGCGGGGCTGCAGGGCGAAGTGCAGAGAACAATGAGACAGAAATGATCGACAAAACTTTGGCTCACCCGCATATTTCTCAGGGATGGGGAGGCGTGGTTCGGACTGGGAAATCCCTCCGGAGATGATCGGCGGTGTGGGTGGCGTGGGAGGCGCAGCGGGTGGCGGTTGTTGTTGTCGTTGAGTCTGGAGAGCGAGCTCGGACACCTTCGTCACCATTGCTTGGAAAGCTCGACCCATCTCATCTATCGCCTTGTCTTGGCGATCCATGCGATCAACGGCTCTCTGCAAAAACTCCTCTAGATGAGATGGGGGGAGATCGCCTGCTGCTTCCATGATGGTCAGATCCTACTGTGACGGCTGGTAAAAGACGAGGAAGCAATTGCAGGCAATCAGAAGAAGTTTATTGAAATGAGAGTCCAGAATGTAGGCAATGGCAACGAAGGTCTACGGTGGCGTGAGAAGAGCTGAAGGGTGAAGTCGCAGGTGAAGGTGATGACGGTCAATGGATGAAACCAGGAACAGACCAGAATCCTGACACGAAGACGACAACACGAATACAATCCAGCACACAAACACGGAAGACGGTAAACCAACTAGGCAGTGGAGACATGAATGAGGATCTGACAACAGACAGAGAGATGAGTGAGTATATGTAGCTGAGTGGAGATGAGGATCAGCTGGAGCGAGACAATCAACACACAGGTGACAACAATCAACCAAACGAGCACATGGAGACTACGTGAGTACAACAACAAACACAAAACATGACACGGAGGAAACAATGGATTTCCTACCGTGACAGTCTCGATGTATAAACGTTGCGTATGCACAAAAAAGCCATTAATATGTGGGTATGCAATTTTTCATGCATTTATCAGGATTTATAAAAATAAACTTAGCATAAATATGTGCACACCACACTCTAGACCGTGTTTATGTCCTCTTTTACTGGAGTGAGCAAAGTACCCAGATAGCAAGCAATGATCAAAATAATGTTAAATCAATGTTAATGTGTCAACGTTAACCGCATTAAATCAATATTACTTTTGCATCCGCAATTAATGTTGAAAAAATGTTGAAATTTTAACAAAAAATCAATGGTAATGTCATTGAATCAATGTTACAATGTGATGTTGGTTCAACATCATGCTTGAACTCTCAGAAAATGAAACACAACTACAACTGACTTAAAGCCACACAGCCTGAAATCAACTGAAGATAAAAGAAGACAATAAATCTCTCAAGATCTCAGCAGAAGCTCTTTTTGAGAATTAACAGAGGTTTAGATGTTGATGTTTTATTGAAAATGTTTGGTCACCATTTTGGTGATCAGTGTTTCCTTTAGTTGGGCAGTTTGACTCTTGGATTTTTGTGTGAGTTTGTGCTCTTTGTAACAGTGTTTACCAAAACACATAACTATTGATGTCTGTGTCTCTAAATGACAGAGATTTTATTTTATATATACATGTATTGCATTTATTTTAACTGGTCAAAAATAGCACATCTATGACACAAATTGTGATTTATGACACATTAGTGTGTTAAATATTTTAACACATTGCCTGTGTTAAGAAGAATAACACACTGGTTGAGTTAAAAGTAACACAAAATATGTTGTCCTTAACTAGACACATGGGTGTGTTAAGATATAACACAGGTTGTGTTGTTTTTAACACATCTGTTTTAAAAGTGATGTATCATTATTTGGTATTGTACTCCTGAGCATGTTTTTTTATATTTGCATTCATTGGTTTTTATACTTCTAGTATGTGCATCTGTATTAGTTTTTATACTTTTATTAGTGGTCTTACATTATAATTCATAAATTCAGTCCTAGTAAATATACTTCGAACTTCAAACATAGATTACATACATAGATTAGGACAGATTCAGTCACACTAATGCTTCATTTCATCCATTACAGATCAACACCTACCTTTGTACATAGTGCTGATCTCTGCTGCTGCTGCTGGATCTCTGTTGATTGTACTCGTGATCTGCTGCATCTGCAGGAGATGTAGAAAAACAGGTCAGGAGGGCAATTCATCTGTATAAATATACATCTTTTTTTAGGAAAGAAATTTCAATATAATATTGAAACTGTTGTTTTAACACATTATTGTTAATGCAGTCGAGACACGGGAGGAAGACGGAACTGATTCATCATTGTGTAAATCAACAACACGACAAGAGGTAACAAGTTGCAAGAAGTTTTTGCAGTCAGTTATAGTGTGTTTGAAGTTTGCAGCATCAGTTGGTCTGTGAACAGATGTTTGTGGTTTATCGACTCAACCGTTATTATTACCTTCAGTAGAGAGCAGATCAAAAAGATTGTTTAAGGTCACTATTTGCACCTCAGTGTAAGTTTTTCCATTGTACAGGGCTATTTTGATTTTTCAGGCCTCAAAAAAAAAAAAAAAAAAAGAAAGAAAAAACAGTGCAAATCAAAATATTAGTACATAGAATATGTATTTATTTATAAATGTATACAGGGAGTGCAGAATTATTAGGCAAGTTGATTTTCTGATCATATTTTTTTCCCAAGCACATTTTACCAATTCCAATCCACATCAATCTTAATAACTACTATTAATATTGTTTTTAATCATTTATAAGTGATATATAATTGTTCATGAAGGCTGGAAATGAAAAATGCCTTATATTCAGGTGTGCAGAATTATTAGGCAAGTTTTCTTTTACAGGCAAAATGAGCCAAAAAAGAGATTTAACTCAGACTGAAAAGTCAAAAATTATTAAATACTCATGAGAAGGACGCAATACTAATGCAATACTAGAAATTGCAAAGTTAAAGCATGACCAAGGGACAGCAAAATGCTCATTGGGTCAGCGGGGTCAGACAAAAACAGGTGGAAAAGAAAAGACACGTTAACTGCAAAATAATTAAGAATTATGTGTGAAACCATCAGGAACCCTTTAGTCTCCAGCGCCACCATTTTCCAGAACTGCAACCTACCTGGAGTCTCCAGAAGTGCAAGGTGTCAGGATCTCAGAGACTTAGGTTAGCTAAAGAATCCTAAAAAATGACCCGCTCTTGATAAGAATCACAAGCTGAAGTGTTATAAAATACATGAAGACTGGGTTTTTATAGGCCTTATAAACAGACAGCTTGAGAGTGACTCCTGAAGGACCAGCACCACATCCTCTTGTATCACTGTTTGAAGAATTTATCTTCCAGAATCTGGCAGTAAGTTTTGGAAGATCATTTTTAGTCCATCTCTGCAAGACAGACATTTCAGGATAAGAGATGGACTAAAAGTGAACTCAAACACCTTACTGCCAGATTCTGGATAAATTCTTCAAACAGTGGTACAAGAGGATGTGGTGCTGGTCCATCAGGAGTCATTCTCAAGCTGTCTGTCTATAAGGCCTATAAAAACCCAGTCTTCATGTATTTTATAACACTTCAGCTTGTGATTCTTATCAAGTGCAGGTCATTTTTTAGGATTCTTTAGCTAACCTAAGTCTCTGAGATCCTAACACCTTGCACTTCTGGAGACTCCAGGTAGGTTGCAGCTCTGGAAAATGGTGGCGCTGGAGACTAAAGGGTTCCTGATGGTTTCACACTTAATTCTTCACCTTAATTCTTAATTATTTTGCAGTTAACATGTGTCTTTTCTTTTCCACCTGTTTTTGTCTGACCCCGCTGACCCAATGAGCATTTTGCTGTCCCTTGGTCATGCTTTAACTTTGCAATTTCTAGTATTGCATTAGTATTGCGTCCTTCTCATGAGTATTTAATAATTTTTGACTTTTCAGTCTGAGTTAAATCTCTTTTTTGGCTCATTTTGCCTGTAAAAGAAAACTTGCCTAATAATTCTGCACACCTGAATATAAGGCATTTTTCATTTCCAGCCTTCATGAACAATTATATATCACTTATAAATGATTAAAAACAATATTAATAGTAGTTATTAAGATTGATGTGGATTGGAATTGGTAAAATGTGCTTGGGAAAAAAATATGATCAGAAAATCAACTTGCCTAATAATTCTGCACTCCCTGTACATTTATTAAAATGTTTTTTTTTTTTTCAACAACAGTAATATATTGTCATTGATAAGTTATTATACATTAAAGTCCATTGTTGGATACCATGACAGCCGGCACATAGGAAAGCTACTATGAACACATTTAAAACACACACTCACTTCATTAAAACACACATTAAAACATATTGTGATAGATCAGTGGTTCTCAACTCCAGTCCTCGGGACCCACTGCTCTGCACATTTTGTATGTCTCTCTTATCTGACACACTCAATTCAGTTCATGCAGACTCTCCTAATGAGCTGATGATCTAAATCAGGTGTGTTAAATAAGGGATACATACAAAATGTGCAGAGCAGTGGGTCCCGAGGACTGGAGTTGAGAAACACTGTGATAGATAATACATGTCATCCATTTAAAATGTTATAGTTTTAATCTTGCTCTGTCAGTCTCGTGTCACACCGGTGTATCATTTCACTAGATCACTCCTGTTATAATCATGGAGTTGTTGCATTGTGACGTCTTTAATTTATGGACAGACCATTTCTAATTTTTATTTTTGCTTGTGATGTGATCTGTGGCCAAAATTATCTTTGATATGTTTAAAATCAAATCTAATCTGGTTTATTATTGTAAAATCACCTGTACAAAATCAGCTTTTATACCGTCAGAGTTGTTACCCGTGTTAGCTGTGCTGAAGTCTGTCCTCGTCTCTGCGGTTCATGATTATCTGAACTGAAATGCAGCTTTAACGGCCGTTGGTTTCTTTGCAGATGTGCTGCAACAAGTGCCTCTGCTGTTGCTTTAGTGTGAAAGACAGTCATTCTCAGCACAGGCTGTTGTGACAAACCTGATAAACTTCTAACTGTTAAAAAAGTCACGATTGATGTCATTTCCTCTTGCTGATCCATGTTATCATCTGTTCTGTAGGGAGACCGGGAATGGTTGTAACATTTTTGACATTTCTGTCCTTATCTTGGAGTTCTTTTAAGCCTGTGCGTTCAAAATGTGATTGAAACTAGTTAAGTGTCATATATTAAATGACATAGCTGTTATCTTTGCAGCACAAACAGAAAATGCATGATTGAGTTTCAAACACGAGAAGTGAAATGTTACAATTCACTCCATGGTCCGGGTTAGTTGTAACAGAGCTTGGAGTGAGATGTAACATTATGATATCCACTAGCAAAAAAAAAAAAAAAAAAAAATCAGTTTTGAAAGCTTTTTATTCAAAAAAGTCTTGTAGCCATGAACTAGCTCACCTTACAGCTAACATCAAAAACGTTGGCACTAACAACTTGCATGAAAAATATCTACACAGACACACAATAAACATAACTTAACTTTGATGAGTTTAACTACAAAGTAAAAGTTGCCATAAAAAAAATAAATTAATTAAGTAAAATAAGTTACTTTCTTGTATCAAAATGAGTTCTTCTTCTCTAAAATCTGCTGTCAGCCACAGGGCTCTACTTTACCGCATGTGGAATAAGGACTAAACCGAGCATGTGTGAAGTGAATCAGGTGATTTGTAACTTGTTCTTGATTGGAGAACTTGGAAGTGTTACAATTAACCCGTGTTACAACCAGCCTCGTCGCAAGATGGCCGCCACGCCTGAGCCCTTGGTCAAAATGGCCGCCACCACGCCTTAGCCCTCAGCCGTAATGGTCTCCACACCTGTGCATTTGGGCCTTTTAGTGGAGTATGATGGGAGGTCCTGGAGCCCAGAGTCTGCTACAGTGTCTGCCTCAGTCCGTGACAAGAGTCCAGAGGCGACTCTCTCTCCTTCGTCCCCTCTTTCCTTTGTCCCGAATTCTGAGGCGACTCCCTTCCTCGAACACAGTCCAGTTCTTGTGTTAGCCCCAGTCCCTGAGTCCGTTTCCTAGCCCAGAGGACATTAGTGTCTATAATGACACTAGCTATTGTGTGTGTTTGGGCCACCCACACAAAGGCTCCAGCCCCTGACCAGCGTCCAGTGGTAGCTCCAGTTCCCATCCCGAGTCCAGAGAGGGCTCTAGTCCCTGAGTCAGTTCCAGACTCCGCTTCAGTCCCTGAGTCCACTACAGACTCCACTCCAGCCTGCGAGCCTGCTTCAAACACCGTTCCAGCCCAGAGACCCATAGCTCCTCCCAAGTATTTTTTGGGGGGGGCGCCATATACACGTGACCATAGGTCCCGAGTTACCGGCACTGCTCTGGGCCCTCGAGTTGCCTGACCCGGCGTGGCCCCCCGGACTGCCCGATCCGCTCTGGAAGCTCCCTATCCCCTGAACCACGCCCTTACCAGCCTCCAGAGTACCCACCCCCCTCCCCGGTTGGACTTTTTTGAGGCAACTTCTGGGAGGGGGGAGTAATGTAAGTGGTCTGTGTTTGTTTCTCTGTGTCACTTGTTCTTTTGTTCAGTTTTCCCGCCTCTAGTTTGTTCCTTTGGTCACCCTGATTGAGTTCTATCAGTCCAAGCTGTGTCTTGTTTATTAGCCTTGTTTGCCCCTTTGTCTGTCCTGTATATATTCCCTGTGTTCTTCCTCAGTCTTTGTCTCTGTAATACGTCTGTGTAGTGCTATGTGTATTGTTCTCCTCCGTATTGTCATTAAAGACCTGGTCATTGAAGCTCCATCGTCCACATGTATTCCCCAAAACCATGCAGTGTGACACCATCCCTGGTCTCCTCCTAGTAGTAGTTTAAAAAAAAAATGTCAGTATTTGTACATTAAGTTTTGCATAGAGAAACCTAAGCTTGTCTTCTGTTAATTTCATGTTGCACCAGCAGGTTCCTGATTGAGTTTGTGTTTCCTTTCAGAAATCAAAGACGGAGTCTGTGTATGAAAATGTCCCCAAAAAACGATGATCAAATGCTGTATCTTTCTACTGGAACTGATGTCAGAGGTCATACAGGACAACGCCTCACGTTTTTGGTTTTATTCACATTAATTCTATGACAAGATGTCTAAATTTGTTTTTGCTCATATGCACATAGTTGTTATTGTATTGTTTGAAATGTTGTTTCTCTGCATTAGTTTAATTTAGTGGTCCTCTATTAGCATCCAGAAACTCAACTAAAATGTGCTAATTTTATCTTATCATTTGGAAGTTTATCTAACTTTAATTATTAAACATTTATCCTACTCTTCTGTGCTCCTTTGTCTATCAATTACTGTTCTTGTTTGTTTGTTTTCTCTGGTTTACAATATTACACACACACAATGCTGAATATTTTGGAATGTAACAAGCACGTCATCACTCTCTGATGTCTCTCTAGCAGAGGTGTAAAGACCAGGGGTCAGAAAGTAAAAGTCCTGCCATATTTTTACTCCACCCACTGAAGCAGTGTTAAAGTTAATGAGATAATAACTGAATGATGATTGACTATTATTGAAGACACCTGAAGTTAACAAGCAGAACAACTAAAGGAGAAAATCACATAAAATTTTATGTCACCATCATGGTATCAGTGTTTGCTTTTTTTGAGCTCATGACTCTTTAATTTTTGAATTTGCTTGGCTGTTAAAGTACAATAGCTTGACAAGCAAAGAGAAAACATGAGCTGGTTATGTTTTCACATAATCATTATTTTTCACCTAAAACCATTAAAAACATGTTTTTTTAAAGGTTTTTAACAGTTATAGCACCACCCATGGTCCGTTCTCCATAAAATTTGGCATGCTTCTTTAGAGTCATATGCTGCTATTTTTGTACAGTTCTGAGTTTTTGTTTAGGCTTTATAGGCTTTTGGGTATATTTAACCACACCCATTTCATAAATTACGCTATTACAGCAACCCAAAGAGTAAAGTTCAATTTTTTTTTTTTTTTGATAATTTTTGATCTAGAGTCCAGAGAATTGTCTCGTTCCAAAAAGGTTTTTCACATAATCATGAATATTTAATGAACGATTTGATTGACAGCATTTGTTCTTGAGGCAAAGTTGTTCAGAATGTGGAGATCGATCCAATGATCTGTGAAACACCACGTGATTACAGAGGCGTAAAAAATCATTAGCACCATCTTCTTACAGACCTCTAGGCCCATGAGTTGAACAAGCCCACTGAGTTTTGTTCCGATCGGCCTCCGTTAACCTTGTCTAATATGTGCTCAAAATTCATTGGTCGATGGTGGCCATGTTTATCGAGATATGCCAGTGTCCTCATAATTTATCATGCACCCTTGGACCAAGACACTGCATGCCAAATTTCAAGTCAATCGGACTAATGGTTGCACAGTTTCAGCTGTTTTCATGTTTTTTGGTGTCCAATCGACAGGATTTTTTTTTATCATGACCAAAGATTGAGCCCATACTGAGGCTCTGGAGTGTACCGAGTTTGATGCAAATATTTCATTTCAGTTTGTCAACTCAATTAATTTCTCATTTCTCATCTAATTTCTCAACTTTAAAGGGTTAGTTCACCCAAAAATGAAAATTCTGTCATTTATTACTTACCCTTATGTCATTTCACACCTGTAAGAACTTCATAAATCTTTGAAACACAAATTACGATATTTTAATTGAAATCCGATGGCTCCGTGAGGTCTGCATAGGGAGCAATGACATTTCCTCTCTCAGGATCCATAAAGGTACTAAAGGGTTAGTTAGTAAAGAAAGTCATCATTAAAATACTTCATATAACTCCAGTGGTTTAATCTCAATTTTATGAAGCGACACGGGTGCTTTGTTTGCACAAAAAACATAATTTACCACTTTATTTACAAAATATTCATCTCCAATGCATGTACAAAACACAACAACATATCCTCTCGCAACAATGAGTCAACATGCATGCGGTAAATTATTAATTTTTGAAATTATGAATGAAATTATAAATTATGTTTTTGGGTTTTTTGCACAAACAAAGCACTCGTGTCGCTTCATAAAATTGAGGTTAAACCACTGGAGTCACATGGAGTACTTTAATGACTCAACCACCTTTCTGGGGCTTGAAAATGAAAACAATGTGAGGGCGAGTATAATAAATGACACAATTTTCTTTTTTGAGTGAACTAACGCTTTAAAGCTGCTGTAGGTAACTTTTGTAAAAAAATATTTTTTACATATTTGTTAAACCTGACATTATGTCCTGACAGTAGAATATGAGACAGATAATCTGTGAAAAAATCAAGCTCCTCTGGCTCCTACCAGTGGTCCTATTGCCATTTGCAGAAATACACCGCTCCCGGTAAGAAACAACCAATCAGAGCCAGGAGGAGTGTCTTAGCAGTGTCAATCAATCAAGCTCGCGTGCGCGCTGATCACACTCCTGTCATGCACAGTGTACAGGCGTCAAATTCAAGATTACCGGTGTGCCGCAAAAGTTTACAAAAGTTACCTACAGCAGCTTTAAACAATACATGTAATCCAATCAGATGTTACAGTCGTAAAACCATGATCAATCTTGCTCTGTCAGTCTCATGTCACACCGGTGTGTTGTTTGAATTTAGTCTTTAGTTTAGGGACAGACCATTTCTATTTTTTATTTTTGCTCCTGATGTGATCTGTGGCCCAAATGTCCTTTTGTGTAAAATCATATGTAATGTGGTTAGATTAACCCATACAAAATCAGCTTTTATGCCATTAGATTTTCACTGGATAGAAAGTAGGACATAAAGTTGTTACCCATGTAACAAAGAACCCAAAGGTTGCTGGTTCGATTTCAGTAATGACAGGAAATGACTGAGGTGCCCCTGAGCAAGGCACCTAACCCCCAATCACTAACCGGGCCTTCACATGTCACTTTCATGTTAGCTGTGCTAAAGTCTGTCCTCGAGCTGCAGCGTCTCTGCGGTTCATGATTATCTGAACTGAAATGCAGCTTTAGCCATTGGTTGCTTTGCATATGTGCTGCAAAAAGTGCCTCTGCTATTGCTTTGTATGAAACGGAGTCATTCTTAGCACAGGCTGTTGTGACAAACACAGCAAAAACTCCAGTGTTCAATTACCTCTCCTGGAAGAGAGATTTGACGTGAATCACCAAATTCATTTAGAGTCAATCTCTGAGTTAGATTTACATTATTGATTACAGCAGCACTGTGATTCTACAGCACAAGATCAACTTTATCAATATAATCTGAAGGATTTCTTAAAAGTTCTGATCAAAAAACTACCATCATGCATTGCTGCATGAATAAATTATAAGCTGAATTGACTATTCTTAATATTTTCTTCGATTTTTTGTCATTTTTAAGTGACATTTAGTAGCTTGTTTTCTAGTGGTGAGTTGATCTGTTTATTTGAACATGCTGTTTGTCACTGCTGTTGAGATTAGCTGATTCTTGATGAAGTTCTTTGATCAGAACAACTTTTTTTAAAATCTTTCAGATTATATTGATAAAGTTGATCTTGTGCTGTAGAATCACAGTGCTGCTGTAATCAATAATGTAAATCTAACTCAGAGATTGGGCTCTAAATGAGTTCAGTGATTCAGATTAAATAATGGTTAAAGATTAAATAAACTCAGTTATAACAGCCCAAACAAAATCTAATATTAAAAATTTAAAGGTCAAAAGCCCAAACTAAAACAAACACTGATTTACATAATGGTGACTTACAAATTGTGATTTTTTTTTCTCCTTTGGTGATTCTGCTTGTTATCATCAGGTGTCTTCAATAATAGTCAATCATCACTCAATTAATCACTTAATTATCTCATTAACTGTAACACTGTTTCAGTGTTCATTTAACACTCTTATTTTAACACTTTAACACTCTTGAGTGTGGTCTCACATATACTCCCAGGAGAGTTAATGCAGTGAAATTTTAGAACTTAATCTGTTTGATTTTATTGTTTAAAAGGTCATGACTGATGTCATTTCCTCTTGCTGCTCCATGTCAGCATTTGTTCAGCATTTAAAAAAAAAAAAAAAAAAGATTAAGCTTTGCACAGAGAACTATCACTTGGTCTGCTATTAATTTTCTGTTGTGTCAGTAGCGTTCCTGATTGAGTGTATTTTTTCTTGCAGAAATCGAAGACAGATGCTGTGTATGAAAATTTTCCCAAAAAACGATGATTAAATGCACTTCATATGCACATTACAGTTGTTATCGTATTGTTTAATTTAGTGGTGCTCTATTAGCATCAAGAAACTCAACTAAAATGTTCTATTTTTATCTCATCATATGGAAATTTACCAAACTTTCATTATTAAACATTGATCCCACCCTTCGCTCTGTTTGTTTTGTCTATCAATTATTGACTTTCCTATTTCATTTATTCAAATAATCACACAGATACTATGCTGGATATTTTGACAAATGTTGCACAAGCACGTCAACGCTCTTTAGTGTCCAAAGCAGAAAATCACATCTCTCTAAGACAGCTATACTAATAGTCACTAAAAGACTATAAGACATCCTCACCTGACCATTGCTCTGCCACCTGTTGCCTGTTTAATGACAAACTCAATTAAACACAGATTATGTCTACATAAAAATGTCATATTAACATCATTATATCAGCTGTGCCTGTACACATATAGGCTAATCTTGCCATTCCATCAAGATAGATAGACCTGAATCTTTTGTGATAAAGATACAGTTATTATTGCTAGTGATTGGCTGAAATCGTTTTAATGATGTTTTTGATTAATACACCATATTAGGATTGTTGATGTAATGTTATCAATGTCACATTTATACATTTTTTTTTGAATGTTTTATGATTGTAAAAGACTGACTTGCCATTAAAGAAGCATATTTTACCGTCCCTGTCCCATTGAGTGTACTTATCATTTTATCTGTCATCCTTTACTTATTTGCAGATGTTACTCGTCAATCCGGACTTTAAATTAAACTAATGTAAACAGTTTACAAAACACTTTGACTGACAAAAAAAAAAAAAAAAAAAATCTGAAAATCTCAAATTCAGTTTACAATCATAGTTCCCTTCACAATTTTCATAATAACTGTGAGGGATTCTGGTGATTTAAAATCAATTCAGAGATGGACTGATGAAACAGTCCCTTAGAATCTTCAAAATAAGTTGCTTTGTTATACAAGCATTTTTAAAAAATAAAATTTTAAAAAAATTATCTGTATCGTATGGCCCAGTATTTTCATGTCTGACTAAAGTCTCAAAACTAATTTAGGCCATGATAGTATACAAGAGAACTACAGATGCAAAATACATACATTTCATTTACTTCTGTAATAATTCTTAATGTAATAATTCTGTTGGTGGACAGACAGGTTCTGCATGAACATGTAGTATTAAGTGTGTGATTGTTTTCAGAGTGTGTTTAAGTGTGTCTGCATGCAGTTGAAGGGCTTTTAAAACAATCCAGTTTTTGCTAGTTCAGTTAATTCTGATTACATCATGACAAATTCACAGATTACAGCCGTTATTAGTTGATCAGACCAATTTTAATGACGTCAAGCACATGAACATAAAGAGTTTTTTAAGCTTCTATGCATTGTACATAGGCTCAACATTTTCCTTGGCTGATGCAAACCTGAATAAAACAAAGAAATTGGCTGAAGATCTTCCGCTCTGAGCCCAAGGCACAGTTATTGTCTCTTGCTGTTACAGGAGTTTGGCCTGTTACAGTACTTCAGCTCTGGGACGGAAATTCATATAAAAGTTAAATTACAAAAATAGCCCCTATGACATTTAAAATCCTATTATTCATCTAAGCAGGAATCGTTCAGTGTTCAGTAGGCAGTTGTTGAGCACTTTAAACAGTGACTCTGGAAACAGCTCTGATTAACCTGAGAAAGAACGAGATTTGCACAATTACAGGTCTTTTCCATTGTTCAGACAAACATGACATTTAAACTCAAACATACTTTTCCTGTTCAAGTGCAGACGATCATTTCCATCACACAGTGATAATATTCTACAACACAAACACATCAGTAAAACAATAATTAAATTATATAAAATTACACTAAAATACAACACATGCTTTAAGAAAATAATTAGCCAAGAAATTCAAGGAAATAGTAGTGAATCTTTACCTTGAACACCACACAGGTCTCCATCACTCCTCACGGGAAATGCAAAAAAAAAAAATTGCATTAAAAACCTAATCAACATCTCAGATGCTTTCCAAAAGGCAGAATGTAACACAATTGTTGTAACAGTACAAAGAAAAACTTGACTTTTGCACATTTCAACAAAGACATTCAGTGGAATAAACAAACATCTGAAATCTATAATAAAAAACTAACACTGTTGTTTCATCAGTGGTATTCAGTCAGTAACAATTATGAAATATATAACAATAAATTACATAAACACATATTTGCCATTTAGTAGCTGCTTCAATCCAGTGTTTGTTTTAGTGCAGTTTTACAGTTTTTCAGCTCCTGATATTTTATATAGCATCCCTTGCTGGATTTGAACCTTTGCTTTTTAACCACGAACTTTGTTATGCAAACATTAGTGCAGTGTGTGAAATGTTTCATTTCTCAAGTGTTCCTGGGTAAAAATGCCAGTTTAGAGTTAACAAAGCTACTTGAACAAGGGAGGTCTGCTGCTGAAATGAGGTGTACAACAGCAACACCCAAACTCAACATACTGGCGTTTTCAACATGAATGTTCCTCTCTGTCCCAACTGACAAAAATGTTCAAAGAAGTTTTGTTAACTTTCCCAAAAACTTAACAAAATGTTTTTTTCTGAATGTTTTTTAATGTCTCAAACTTTTCTTGGTTATGTGAACGTAAACATATTCCATTTCATAATTTTGAAAAACTTATGTGAACGTTACTGTTAAATGTTCTTTGAACATTCTGAAACAAGCAAGCTTATAAAAAACAGTTAATGAATGTCTAAATGAACTAAAACATTTCAGGGGGAAAAACTGCCCCATGAATGATGTATAAATAATGACATTTTAAGAATATTATTAAAAACAAATAACTCTGAATTACTATTCTATAAATGTTACTGGAAGAAAATCTTGCCAGAACATTAATTAAAGTTCTGGGAACTTTCTCTTTTCACGGCCAGTGCCCACGTTGTTTAAATAGCAAATGCACTCATGCCCATATGTTTGCGCATAAACTTGCTGGTCTGAAAACGTGTTGTGTTCAGGTGCATTGTTGGCGTGTTGCTATTTTGAGGCAACTGAAAACGACTCCACCATTGACCAAATGAAACCTGGGCTGCGTTCAGCCCCAACAAAAAGTTACTAAACGTTTTTAAAGGAAACGGTGGTGCGTTGAACACCATGTTCTGATGACACAAGAGTTTCAACTATGGCAGCTGAGAAGGCCATTCTTTGTGTTCTTTTTGAAGAATTGATATGTTACATTTTTACTATAAAACTCTTACGACAAACATGTCTTCTAATATCTTCAATTGTTGCATATACCGAGCTGCAGCAGACACATTTGTAATTGACTTTACCTGGACCCATTGTGCGAGCTGTCCATTTAATATTGCGTGGTTTATATACATGTTGATGCTGATTGGGCTGACATTTTTGACACACCCACCAAATGAGAGAAAACGGTTTGAGCTTGAACGTGCCCCTGGTCTAAAGTCAATGGTGCAGTTTTTTTTGTTATTTAAAGGGGGTGTTAGTAATATGCATTTATAGGCGAGGTACAACCCTTTTAGACCATGCACCTGGTACGCCCACCATTTGTCCCGTCGTTAAACTAGCAAAAGTGGATTTTGACATGCCCTAAGTGCACCTGCGCCATGTGCTTCAGACCGTGTGCTTAGATCATCAAAATAGGGCCCTTAATCTGATTAAGGACACCCCATCAGCGACAATCATCTGCAGCGCCTCTGTCCGATTAAGGAAACCTCATTGTTTTTATCCATCTGTGGAGATCTCCTAAAAGGCCACTTCTATATTCCCCTGAAAGAAAAAAACAGAAAAAGGAAAAACAAATGATCAGGATTAATGATTCAGTTACAAAACCCTTAGTTATAAGGTTAACAAAGTACACATAGTCAAACATGGGTTGCTAGAAAAAGCCTTAAGGTCATCATTAAGTATTTTCTCTTAATTGCTTTAGTGTTTCCTTAAGTTCTGTTACATGTTACAAAGTGAGTAAACAGCTCCCTCAAATTATCCACTGAACTCAAATGCAATGGCTGATTTCCTGTTCAGGAAGTGAAGAGCTGCATTTTAGTGATAGAAATAAAGTAATACATTTTAACAGTATGATCTGCTTTCAAACAATAAAAAAAAAAATGATGCAACAGCAATGGATACTGTGCAGTTTACTTAAATTTGGCATACTTTTTTTGGCATACTGTCAAACAGCAAAAAAAATTTGTTACTGAAAAAAAAAAAAAAAAAAAAAAATCTATATACACAACTTATCCTGCAGCCTAGGGTGAAGTCAATAAGTACATTAACAACGATTAGACAAATATAATGTAATTTAATGGAAAATTCTGTGGCATGGCAGGATTTTAAGCAGCTGTGAGCTGTGCTCTGTCAGTATGCATACAACTCAGATTTCAGATTTTAGGACATTTGTGTCTTTAGTAATCTCCATAACTCAAATATTCAACTGTAGTAAAAGTTAAACATGTAAGTAAGTGGTCGGTTACGTTATGTTTATGGGAGATGTCGTAACTATAGCAACTGCTTCCCTTTTGCCATGTTAACATTAAATGCTTAATATAAACACTTAAGTAAATAAATCCCTTGCTTCAGGGAAATTTTCCCCTTAGAGATAGGGTTTTCATGCAATGATTCATGCAATGATTCAGAGCTCACAGTATCTCACCTGATCATCGCCAGCTGTCCAGGTTCCTGTTTGAACAATAACAACAAACTCTTACTTTGGTCAATTAGAATAAAAATATATACTTTTACATAGTTTTAAAGATTGTTTTTGCACAATAAATCTCATATTTACATTTTGTTCAATCAGCTGTATGCAGCACTTGCCTTGTCTCCTAGATCTCCAGTGGCGATAGTAAATCAAACCAACAGCAACGAGCAGCAGAAGAACAACAACAGCAACAACTATTCCTATTACAGCAGCTGGAGACAGACCTGAACCTGGAACAGCTGAACACAGACATTATTACTAGAGATCAACTGATAATCAACTCTACCAATACTTCTGAATGACATTTACATATTTCTACTTTCAGTAGAAAGTTCTATAATATTGATTTTTTCTGTAAATGGCGCCATCCGGTGTTTTTTTTTTTTTTTTTTTTTTTTGAGCAACAGCAGCTAAAACAGTGGAGTTCACATGAAAACTGACTATATTGTGCATTTTTCTTTATTAGTAACAATAGACTTCAAAATTATAAAATTTGCAATGACAAAACTGTGAAAACTGTCTGTCACTTTGAAGTGCATAAGTTGATAGAGATGATCTATAATGAAAACATTTAGCACTATTTCAAACTGTTTTCTAAATCTACTCAAGTGAAAATTAACTGAATGACTCAATGACACTCACCAGTAACAGAAACACTGAAGCTCCTAGTGATGCTGAATCTGCTGTTGTTGATCTTCAGTTTATATTCTCCAGAGTCTGTGTTTCTGGTGTTTGTGATGGTCAGAGATCCAGTCTGATGATCCAGCTTCAGTCTGTCTCTGAATCTCTCATCACACTGAACATCTGTACAGATCTTACTCTGATCTCCAGTGATTTCAGAAATGAGAGTGTCATTAAAATACCACATCAAATCGTTTGGTTTTCTTCCTACACCAGGATCAAAAGTGACAGATTCTCCTTCCTCCACTGACTTTCTCTTCATTTTATTTCGTTCAGTAGCAGAAACACCTGAAACACAAACCAACAGATCACTGAAGGATGTTGTTTTGGGGGGACAGACACATAACATAAGGACAGTGGATATGAAAAAAATAAAAAATGCTTTGAATTTCAGTTTGAAAAGCATAATTTATCCACATTCTGTGATTATGAATATATTTTAAGTCAAGTCACTTTTATTTATATAATACAATACAAGCTTTTGAGAGGTTGTAAGAGGTATAAAATAAAGAATTACCACTGTGATGCATAATGTCATGTTTGCAAAGGTAGATCAGGTTGATCAACTCGTTCTTCTTAACGATCATTATTGGACTCATAGTTAGAGTTGCTAGAGTTGTGTTTACAGCACCTCAGGAAGCCTACACAGCTAATACTCGGCGGTTATAGTAAGAAGCGTTTAATTTCTGACATGTCTGACATTTCTTTAAGCGGTAGACCAATCACAACACTCTGGGGCCGGCTGACCAATCAGAGCAGACTGTGCTTTTTAGAAGGGGGTACATGTGGTCTCTCCACCTCAACGGACGGTGCAAAAGAATAGGGATAGGACTCGGGAAGAACTCATGTTCATGGATGTGATTATTAAAGGTGCCCTAGATTATGTTTTTAAAAGATGTAATATAAGTCTAAGGTGTCCCCTGAATGTGTCTGTGAAGTTTCAGATCAAAATACCCCATAGATTTGTTTTTTATTAATTTTTTTAACTGCCTATTTTGGGGCATCATTATAAACGCGCCGATTTTATGCTGCGGCCCCTTTAATTCTCATGCTCTCCGCCCACAGAGCTCGTGCTTGCCTTAAAGTTTACACAGCTAATATAACCCTCAAAATGGATCTTTACAAAGTGTTCGTCATGCATGCGGCATGCATGCGTCGGATTATGTGAGTATTGTATACTGTTATATTGTTTACTTCTGATTTTGAATGAGTTTGATAGTGCTCCGTGGCTAACGGCTAATGCTACACTATTGGAGAGATTTATAAAGAATGAAGTTGTGTTTATGCATTATACAGACTGCAAGTGTTTAAAAATGAAAATAGCGACGGCTCTCTTGTCTCTGTGAATACAGTAAGAAACGATGGTAACTTTAACCACATTTAACAGTACATTAGCAACATGCTAACGAAACATTTAGAAAGACAATTTACAAATATCACTAAAAATATCATGTTATCATGGATCATGTCAGTTATTAATCGCTCCATCTGCCATTTTTCGCTGTTGTTCTTGCTTGCTTACCTAGTCTGATGATTTGGTTGTGCACAGATCCAGACGTTAATACTGGCTGCCCTTGTCTAATGCCTTTCATAATGATAATGTTGGGAACATGGGCTGGCATATGCAAATATTGGGGGCGTACACCCCGACTGTTACGTAACAGTCAGTGTTATGTTGAGATTCGCCTGTTCTTCGGAGGTCTTTTAAACAAATGAGATTTATATAAAAAGGAGGAAACAATGGAGTTTGAGACTCACTGTATGTCATTTCCATGTACTGAACTCTTGTTATTCAACTATGCCAATATAAATTCAATTTTTCATTCGAGGGCACCTTTAACATTACTGTAGTATGAAGCAGAGCAGGAGTGAGTGTTGCGGAGCTGAACGAGGAGCTGGAGCGATTGCGCAACACACGCCGAGCAGCGGGACTTTTATTATGACAGTCGCCGGCGCCGCTTCCGCTTTTCCGGTCATGAGTATGAGGTAACCCAGCTCTGTTTATCATATTAGATACATTTGAGTGTGTGAATGTGTGAAAATTATGTTATAACGTTACTCTGTGCGTTCACTCGGCGGCTGTTACACACTGCAGTAAGACAGATCGATTTTACAATATCATATTAAATGCTGGATGGCTTGTGTTGATAAATGGCATAAACTTATTGTATGATGGAGAAAATACTGTATTACTGTTAATAAAAATAAAGCTGCATGTGATTATGCTATGTTAACTACTTGACAAAATAGTGTTTTTCTCTGAGGCATGGTAAAGCATGGTACTTGCAAAAAAAAAAAAAAAAAAAAAAAAAAAAAAATCAAGAAAATTAGATTTAAACAATAAGACTAAACGTGTTGAGCTATATAACAATCTGTTTTCTGCCTATAAATATATCAAAACAGTTGTTCCCTTGTCTATTAATACATGTAAATATTAAAGCGTCTTTGGTGTTTCCATGGTTTTTACAAAATAAAACATGATGCAATTGACAGGCGACTCCTCACACGTCCCGGAGCCTTGGTTAAAATTGCAATTTTCTCATGATTTACAAATAGTTGGAAATATTTGGGATATTTTAAGTACTCAAGTGAACAAAATATATAACACTGGCCTAGTGGTTTTTGGATATTTTACTGCAAAAATATTACATATTGCACCTTTAAATGTACAAGACTTGCTTTATAAACAATGACTCACCTTGAACGGTAACACTGAAGATCTGTTCACTGTCGCTGCTGCCACTGCTGATGATCTTCAGAACATAATCTCCAGAGTCAGTGTTTCTGGTGTTCATGATGGTCAGAGATCCAGTCTGATGATCCAGCTTCAGTCTGTCTCTGAATCTCTCAGTACCTTCATTACACTGAACATCTGTACAGCTCTTAATCTGATCTCCATTGATTTGAGCGATGGAGTGTCATTAAAATACCATCTAATTCTGTCTTGTTGGTTTGTTTGAACACCAGTGTTTAGAGTGACTGAATCTTCCTCCTTTACAAACACTCCACCTGTATCAACACCAGACACAGATGAAGAAATGAGCAGTTAGTTATAAGCCAATGAAAATTACACAAAAATATGTCTGGATTCATAATGCAACACGTGCAAACAGCAGAATGTTCTTCTGAATGCACTGATTTACACATTCACTCATCCGACAGATATACAAATGACACACAAAACTCCACAGGCGCACATGTACAGTTGCAAATTAAAATCAAATGTAGCTGTCACATGGCGTTTATGCTTGTAACTAAAGCCTAAATTGCTAGCCTTTAGTAGCCTAAATTAAATCTGTTCATCATATGAAGCGATCGAAGTCTCTTCAGAATATTTGAACTAAACCGCTCAATTCATATGGATTAGTTTTACTATTGAAAAAGAGTGTGTTTCACTTCTCTTTGAAACACGCAATACAGACTATATACTTTTGCGGTCTCAACTGCAATTTCATAAGGATGCACAAAGCCTTATCGCACTATCGTTTTAAATGTGCCATAGAACGCTTTTTCACAAGATGTAATATAAGTCTAAGGTGTCTCCTGAATGTGTCTGTGAAGTTTCAGCTCAAAATACCGCATAGATTTTTTTAAATTCATTTTTTTAACTGCCTATTTTGGGGCATCATTATAAATGCGGCGATTCAGGCTGCGTCCCCTTTAAATCCTCGCGCTCCCCGCGCCGGAGCTTGCAACTCTATAATACATTGCATAAACAAAGTTCACACAGCTAATATAACCCTCAAAATGGATCTTTACAAAGTGTTCGTCATCAGATCATGTAAGTATAGTATTTATTTGGATGTTTACATTTGATTCTGAATGAGTTTGATAGTGCTCCGTACCTAAAGCTAACATTACACACTGTTGGAGAGATTTATATAGAATGAAGTTGTGTTTATGAATTATACAGACTGCAAGTGTTTAAAAATTGAAAATAACGACAGTCTTGTCTCGTGAATACAGTAAGAAACGATGGTAACTTTAACCACATTTAACAGTACATTAGCAGCATGCTAACGAAACATTTAGAAAGTTTACAAATATCACTAAAACTATCATGTTATCATGGATCATGTCAGTTATTATTGCTCCATCTGCCATTTTTCGCTATTGTTCTTGCTTGCTTACCTAGTCTGATGATTCAGCTGTGCACAGATCCAGACGTCCTGCCCTTGTCTAATGCTTGAACATGAGCTGGTATATGCAAATATTGTGGCCATACATATTAATGATCCCGACTGTTACGTAACAGTCGGTGTTATGTTGAGATTCGCCTGTTCTTCGGAGGTCTTTTAAACAAATGAGATTTATATAAGAAGGAGGAAACAATGGAGTTTGAAACTCACTGTATGTCTTTTCCATGTACAGAACTCTTGTTATTCAACTATGCCAAGGTAAATTCAATTTTAAACTCTAGGGCACCTTTAAGTAAATTTGACAGATACTTTGCCAAAGCAATGGTGCAGAACAACACTGGGACATTTTTATGTAATTACAAGAGGTTTTAAAATATATTCAGTTTTTTAATGAAACTGTGGCAACACAGATAAGACTATAGTGGTCCGCCAAAGTGTAGGTATTTGAATATCTCAAAAATGCTTCAACCAGACTGAATGAAAGGAGTCTATGCAAGTGTGCTGTGTGCGTTAACTCGCTGTCTGAGACAAAAGAGAGCTGGTATCAAGTGTATTGATATTGAAAAGTGAAAAGATGTTGAATGTTGATAAGTTTTTTTTTTTTTTTTTTTTTTTTTGACAACACTTAAAGGCAGGGTAGGTAAAAAATGTATAAAAAAACTTTTTTTCAAAATTTGTTTAAACTTTATTTATATATCAATACATAATTAAAATGTAAGTACTCTGAAAAGAAAGTATAAAAATCGAGTGTCTGTAGACCTCTCACGACTGTTTTAAAACAGCTCATTATTTCCATTCACTCTACCCCCTCCCTTCTGGGCTCCTTCCAAAGCCACGCCCCCAAAACGCATGAACGCGCGACTCCGACCACTGAGCTGGAAGACGCATTATTTACCTGAGACGAGCGGAGAGGAAGGAGCACAGTGCATGAGGTGACTCATGTCAGAATCACATGTAATAAAAATAACTTTATAATTATGAAGATAAACAAACAAGATGTATTTTAGTACTCACTATCAAGCTAGCATATTGATATTGGTAAAGTTTAAAATATATATTTTTTGATTCGCTAACGAGCTAGTTATCTATAAGGCAAAGCTAAAAACAGGTTGCATGATACACGTTTTTCCATTACCATCATTTACACTGTGATGAAGATGAATTTCATGTAAGATTCATAACATATACGTTGTTCTACAGATAAACAGAGTAACATACACTCAAATATCAACTCACAACTGCATTGCAGACACAAAATAATAACACACACATACAACAAAGTGTGTACGACACACACAGATACAAGATAAAGACATCAGTAAACATAGGTAGAGAATATAAAAACAAAACAAAGGCGAAAAAAAACGTGCAGGTAAACTTACAGGTGAACATGGTAAAAGAGTTAGACAGAGGGTAAATATAGTTCTAAGAAAAGTTCCTAGATGCGGAGTAACGTTAGGCCTACTATCTGTTAAACATGTATTTAGTTATCTAAAGCAAAATTATGCACAATTCAACACTTAGCTATCATCTTGAGCTAGGCCTATAGATTATTTATCGTCTCTACTACGCTCGCTAAGTAATGTTATGTTAGCTATATTACGCAGCTACGTGTGCTAATGACACATGCTTCATGAAAAAATAAACAAAAAAATATGATGATCAAAATACAAAAAGAAAGATTTACCTGTCCAGCAGAAATAAAGCCACCAAGGAGTCACTTTCCAGCCCCTTGAGTTCCCTCAGTTGAGAGGGACTAAAATCTTTGCGTGGCAGGGGGAGCTGCCTCGGGACCTTCCGTGGTTATATGCGCCTGCCTCGGGACCTGCCTCTGTTATATGATGCATATATGATAAATGCCGATTGATGCATGCGTGCAAACTGTGCACAATCCTGCTCTCAGTTCTCGCCATCGCTGGAAAGCCACGCCGATATTAACTCGCGTTTTATTTCTTTGTTTATCCAAAGACTTTTTGTTCATTGCCTTTTCGTGTACTGTTACTGTCTTCCTTTTTTTGCCTGGTTTGCCTTCACTAACTGCATAGGCCGGTACTGTGAATTTTGCTTGCTGTTTCTCTGCCATTGTTTTGGTATTCCTAGGATCCATGCCTCTTGAATTCCCCAAATCAAACGTCGCGCGCAAGTGGGCAGGTATGTGTGTCAAAAGGCGGTTGCCATGGTTGCGAGAGAGTGACAGTCGCCTAAGCCAATCCTATGTTTCGTCCCGGATGGAAATAATGAGCTGTGTTTAATACAGATTAAACGGTCTAGAGTCACTCGATTTTTATACTCTTTTTATCAGAGTTCTTACATTTTAATTATGCATGGATATATATAGAAAGTTTAAACAAATTTGGAACAAATTTTTTTGCCTACCCTGCCTTTAAGAAGCCTAAAGATTGGGGGCTTTTGAAAAAGATTTCAGAGCTGGAGCAACAGAAGCCACAACCTTGCTCCGCCCCTTGATTACACACTCAAGGAAAAGAAAAACTTTTTTTTTTAAAAATCATATACAACCCCTTTAATGATGCAATTTAAATCTACAAGACTTGCTTTTCAAACAATGACTCACCACGGATGGTAACATTGAAGGTTTTTTCACTCTCGCTGCTGCCGCTGCTGATCTTCAGTTGATATTGTCCAGAGTCTGTGTTTCTGGTGTTCATGATGGTCAGAGATCCAGTCTGATGATCCAGCTTCAGTCTGTCTCTGAATCTCTCATCACCATCTTTACACTGAATGTCTGTACAGGCTTTACTCTGATCTCCATTGATTTGAGCGATGCGAATGGCATTAAAATACCATCTAATTCTGTCTTGATGGTTTGTTTGAACACCAGTGTTTAGCGTGACTGAATCTCCCTCCATCACTGACACTCTCTCTGTATCAACACCCGAAACACCTGAAGAAGAAATTAAGAGTTCATTATGAGCTAAACAACATTATACAACAGGAAAGTGTTGTGAAAATGTTTTTGTACAGAATAGATCATAAAAAATTGGGTAGAGAAATATTATTGGCTTCTTAATGTAACATGCAAACAAACAGTAGGAATAACACTGATTTACACATTCACACAACAGACAAACATATCCAAGTCTCAGGATCTACAACTTGATAACATCACACAAACCTCATCCTAATTCATATACAGTTCTGCTCATATACGTGTACTTTGCAGTGTTTATTTTAACAATAAATCATCAAAATAAAAATGTAATGTTTTTTGGTTCTGTCCTGAATAAGCTATTTCACATTACAGATGTTACATATTTGAACCCATTACAACCAGGACTGTGTGATTTTGAGATCAATCTTTTCAAACTGAGCAAATATTTAAAAAAAATAATAATTCATCGATGCACAAGCGAGATGCATGAAGAGCATTTTTTAGTTGGATTATCTGGGTAAATCATCTTATTTTGTATTGTAGTAAACATGTAAGTATATTATGTGGCTTTTGTACGTTTCCTTCTTGTTTGGTTGTTTTGTTTTTAATGCCATGCAGCTTCTGAGGCTATTTTCATGATGAGAAATTTTTATGGGAAAACGATATCTAATGCTTATAATTTATTTTTTGCTAAAAACTATATAGGCTATGTGGTTTAACTGTTAAAAACTTCTTCAAAAGAGTTAACTGAATAAAAAAGGTTTCTCACGGGGTTAAAACCAGAACAATCTAATAAAATATGCATCAATGATAAACTTTTGACAGAAAGAACATTTTTGTGGATCTTCTACTAGTATTAAAAAAGTGTGATATCCTGGAATGACCTATTCTGCAGTGCACTGGCAAAAAAAAAATCAAGTTGAGCCAACTTAAAATAAGGCAACTTATCACACTCAACTTAAGTTAACTCAACTAATTCCCTACAGTTAAAATCAACCTAAATACTTTTACTCATCTAATGAGTACCAGGCAATATTCTGAACTTAAAAATGTCTTGTTAAGATAACTAAAAAAAAAAAAAAAAAAAAAAGTTGAGCCAACTTGAAAAAAATTAAGGCAACCTATTGCACTTAAGTTAACTCAACTAATTCCCTCCAGTTAAAGTCAACTTAAAAATTAATTCATCTAATGTGTACAGGTAGTCCTTTAACTTAAAACTTGTCAAGACAACTAAAGAATGTTTAGCAATGCAAGCAGCTACAATCAGTGTTTTCTTGTTTCCATGCATTTTCAACGTTAACTAAAGGTTCCCAACAAAACCAGATATTAAATTGATGACCCTCTAGTTCAAGCAGTTTATAAAAAATCATTACAAGTGCTGGGTGATCATTTTTACAGTATATCATTGCTTGGAGACATGACTTTAAATCTGTAATTATAAGAAATTATTTCAGTTGCATAATCTTTATGTAGTCCAATGCCAAAATCATAGCATTGCTTCTGCTGTCAAAATTGAGCTATGTTCAGAGATAGAGATGGATGTTCCTCTTTTTTGATGGATGATGGTTACAAATGCAGATGATACACAGACTGTCCTCAGATTCTGACCAATCAGTATATTAAGGGATATGTGATGGAAACATTTCTCTGATGTAGAAGAGTTTTTGTTGAAAGTTATTTGGATATGTTTCAGATTTTGTTTCTTTTTAAATCTAGAATTATTTTGAGTTTTTTAATCTCTAAGCTGGATTTTTATTGAAGTATGTTTGTTCCAATATGCTTAGATCCACTTTGAGATTTAGTAAATGTGGTCTGATCCGTAGTCCAAAAGGTTGGATATGTGTTGGTTCACTTGGGTAAAGTTTGTTTTATATTCGCACATTCTGACTTCTGATAAATTCAGACTTTCCAATAAATGTGCAATAAATTAATGTTTGCGAATTTTAAGCAGCGACATGATATTGACAACCAACGATTGTCAACTTACAACATTTTTCACAGTCGATCAAAATAGGCAAGTATTGTTTTAATGGCATATTTACTTGTGAATGTCCACTGAATGTCCAATATAGTGTGATTAACAAGGATATTGAATACGGATGTCCGAATGTGCGAATATAAAACCAACTTTACCCAAGTTGTTGGTTTTTGTTGCAAACTTGTAAAAGTTAAGAAAACAGGATGATAGGCCAGATTTCCTTTATTGGTCTTTAGCCTTACAGGGCTAATCTGAAGTGCCTGTTTACTAGAGTTAATTTGCTTCTACATACAATCTTTGTGTTGATGAGCATCAGTGAATGTTTTAACCTTTTGTAACAGTTTGAGTCCCTCAAATACCACCAGTGTGAAAAAAATGGTTAACAACAGCCAGTCACAATAATACTTGTGACTGACTGTGCAAGATGTTATGATAAAAATTAATGGGATCATATAATTATTAAAACATTACCCATAAAATATTTTTTATTTTCTATTTTATTTATTTATTTAAAATAGTGCTACTTTCCACCACATTCAGATACAATGATGTGTTTTTTTTTCTCCATATATTGATGTTTTAGTCTTGCTGTTTAAATCTCCCACATAAATTACATGTTTTCATTTACATATTATGCATTTTGCAGAGGCTTTTATCCACAGCAACTAACAATTCAAGGTACATTGATCAATTTATGCTCTTATGTAAAATACATAATTTAGACCTTTTAAATGCCGTTTTATAACAAATCATACGACCTGAGCATTTACCTTTTCCATAAATAGCCAATGTATTTTTTTTTTTTAATTATCACGAAACACAGACGCTATGACGTTCGTTTTATCGTGGACAAGAAGCGATATTGTAACAAATAAATGCAAGCAAAAATGAAACTGATAAATGCATTTATGTCGAGATTAGAAGTGATACAAAACCTAAATGCTTCACTTTCACCTTATTGTTGACTTAACGAGAGAGATTGTAACCTCGAATATGACGTCAAGTAAAACACACAAAGCAAAAATGATCAAATTTTGAATGATTTTTTTTTTCTTTTTCCTTTTTTTCTGTCGAATATAAAGCAATGATATACAAAACATCACTTTCGGTTTCAGCGAAGGCTTTTTTTTTGTCGGCCGGAAGTGACGTACGTAAAAAAAAAAAAAAAAACCTCAAACCCGGCGTGCAAAGTTTCTAGGAAACAACAACAACAAAAAAAAAAGTTTCTAGGAAACTGCTTGAGATCCGTTTTCTCTTGTTTGGCGGGTGTGTCAGCTCATTCAGCAACCACGCGGTAGAGAAACAAAGAGACAAACCTAAATGTCTAACACTGCTCAAATAAAAACACACACTGCAAAATACACATGATAAATGCATTTCTGTCAAACAGCCTATTTAACAAATTCTAGTAGATAGAAAACAACTGCATCAGCAAGAAGAGAGATATAGTTATAAACTAATATCTTACCATGATCGAGTAAACACCAGAGCAATGAGGAAAAACAAATGAAAAGGTTCAATTTCATTATTTCTCCGAGTAAAATCAATAAAGATTTTAAAACATGAGAAATTTGAAGGTTTTTTCCCCTTGTCGATACCATGTGCAACTGGTGAAGTAACGGAACTTTTGTTTTGTTCTTCTACGTTGGAGTTTTACGGCAGTTGTTGACATCCATATTGTTGCATTAGCTTACTGCCATCTGCTGTCTCAATTTAACTTAATATCTTAATTAAATTCGTGCTTCCAGTAGCCCTCCTTAGAAAATTAAAAAAATATATATCTCCGTCCTTGGTCATTATTTCCATATGTTATTATTTTTTTAACATTATACTCTATTATACCCATTTCCCGTAATTGATTCTGGAATTCTTGCCTTTCTTGCATATATTTCTTGCACGATATAAAGATTGATTCCTCCTCCTGACATTCATCACAGTCCTGTCGGGTGTTTTCCTATAACATGAAGGGTGCTTCTCAATTCTTATTTGTGCATCCTCGTTTCCTTTCCTTGCTTTCTTTCCTCGCGTCTTAACTCCACCCCTCCAGGATGCGAGGGAAGGACGCAAGGAAAAGACGAGAGGACGGAGGAATTGAATCAAGTGAAATGATAAATCCTCGCTCCCCTTAGCGTCACTTCAAAGCGTCATCAGTTGCGCTCGAGGGATCTACCCACATGTTGTTAAAGTTTGGTTATTTAAAAAAAATATAATAAATATTAATAAAGCAAGATGCCTAGTTGAAATATATGAGATATAAAGTTTATTTAATCTGTAAAAGTAAAGCATACATTTAAATTATTGTGACAGATGGGGGAGGAGAATTTATGCGTGCGTCAGGTTACTCGATGAGAAAGACTTCCGCAGAGGATGCACCTCTGTATCCTCGCTCATGACTCCTCAGGAAGCCTCCTCACTCCTCCTTCCTCGCCTCCTCGCGGTGCAATTAGAGAATTGAGATGTCCTTCAAGATGGCTGAGCTCGATCGTTTTCCGGGTCATAGGATGGAGGACGGAGGAGCGAGGAGACGAGGAGGGATATTGAGAAGCACCCGAAGAGTTTTGTTTGGTATCTTTTCTGTCCAGGGGCGGTTTACGCACTTTAGCGTGATGACGTAGTGACGTTTCATCACTCTAATTTGCATTAAAATTACGTCGGGCTTCCGTTTGTGGAGAGCTGTGAAAATGTTATTGTATGTTGTTAGTATTTAATAATAACTTTAACTCACAGTGTGGTTTTGTTTGTCTAAAGATTTGAAGGCTGTTGAGCAGAACAGTTTAAAGTAGCAGGCTACACTATATAGGCCTATATACAGAATATATATATATTAATGCATAGTATAATTTGTTGTTTCATTATTTTGGTTATGGGCATTAATTATCTGTGTAAATTTAAACATCACGTTTTCATAGACACAAACATAAGAGACCACTTTAGTTCAATTACAGACAAGTACAAATATAAAGCATTGTGATGCAGTAGCTAGTTCAAAGTATGTAAAACAGAATAAAAACAACAAATAAAATATAAAAATGAACATGTAAAAAATAAAATAATAAATAAAAATATATGAATAAAAGGTGCTATACGCAGTTACATGAATTTCAAAAGCTTTAAAATTTGTATTGTTTTTATAAGCTTTTTGTTTTATGATAACATCATGCTAACAGTATATCCTCTTATTATAATGTGGTATTTTAATAATTCAAATTTGTCTGTAATTGTTCAGACACAAGAAAAAGCACTTTGAACAGCAAAAAATTTTTTTTTTTTTTTTTTTTTTTTAATTATAGATGAAAATGTTATACCAATTATTTAATAGGCCTCTCTTCATCACAGGATGAGTGAAATTGATGACTCTTCAAAAATGTTTATGGTTGCCAAAAAACAGTCAATAAACAAACTTCCACAAGGGTCAAAAATGTAAAAAAAAAAAAAAAAAAAAAAAAAAAAAAAGAGTCAAAACAGTGTTTTCACTTTAGCATGCTATACTGCCATCTAGTGGTAGCACGTTTTCTTAGACAGCTATGTGTGGATCGCGCAAATGAATCAAATAGAATCGAAACGAAACGAGTCAGTGAATTCTCGCGTGTCACCGGATTCACAGATGCACATCACGCACAAATTCCAACATTAATACATAATCAAAGTTTTGTATTCACATCTGTCTCTTTGTAAACAAATTTCTGCACATTCATTTAATTCTGAATTGTCTACACACAAGTTAAATTTAAGGCATTTGGTTGTAAATAGTAAAACATATCTGCAACATTCATCAAGTTCATGAAAATTGCGAGTGCATTTATTAGTCATTATAATACTCATCATCTCATACTGCACTGGACAGAGCGCTGCATATTTTTGCGTAACACTTTATTTTAGTGCCGCATTACACATTACTACATACATACTAATAACAGTAACTAACTAAAAGTAACTAACCCTAAACCAAACCCTAACCCTAACTGTAACTCTGTACATGTAGTTAATTAATAGTACTCAGTACTTATTTGAGTAATTACAATGTAACTACGGCACTGTAAAATAAAGTGTAATCTATTTTTTTCCAAATTTGTCCTTGATTGCTCTCCTCATTTGTAAGTTGCTTTGGATAAAAGCATCTGCTAAATTATTAAATGTAAATGTACATTAAATGAGTTTATCTGTCAATCAGTGTAGTTAAACAACAATGCATGATGGGTAAGAATCCAGTTTGACCTCTGGACAGTGACTCTTCTTTGACTGCTTTTAGTTTTGATGGATTGATTCAGCATTTATTGTTAAGCAGGTTTTTCTAGAGAAGTCAGACAATGAGGTTAAAAAACTCATGTAACTATATGAACGTAATTTAACTGCGTTGTTTCTACTAAAATTGAGTATTGTCAGCTTTACTTAGTAAGTGTTTGTTCAGTCAACTTAACATTGCTGTATGAAACACACATTATTATTGACATAACTAACTGTGCAGTGGATCCGTAGTTCCCAGCATGCTTTGCAAGGGACTGCATTAGGAGAGTAAATTTAGGAATTAAAGTGTTATTTTATGTGTTTTTCAGTAAAGGGAAAGATGTTGTTAGTTTATGTTAGTGTTTAATGTTCAGTTATGTTGGACATTTAGAGTAGTTTCTGTAATGGTTTTGATTTTTGTGGTTACCATCATGCAGAAGAGTGTCGCCTGTGTTTAGGCTGTGCGCACTCATATATGCATGTTTATAGGATGAAATTCCTGTTCTCAATTTAATTTGTTCAATTAGTTATTTTTTGAGTTCATTTTGGGGTGAGGGGCTGCATTCTCATATGTTGTATCCTTTTTATTTAAATGATTATTCAAAAAAAAAAAAAAAAAAAAGTGTTCACCTTACGTAATCAACATAACATTATTAAGTAAACTGCACATATAAATATTATGTAACAGTGACATTCAAATGATTTGTATTTACTCAAAGAAATTTTGTCAAATTTCTGTCATGCAAAAGCTGTCCATCCAGCAGATCAAACCAAGTTTTTGAAGAAAACCAACATGTTTCAGTTTGATTCAGATGTTGCTCTGCTAGAGTCACACCTTAGTAAACCTGGCAGTGTGAGATGGCAGATGGTTTTAACCTTTCTGTTTTGTTCCATAAAAACAATGATTGTAGAGCTAACAATAACAATATATGTAGAGCTTAACTGAATTATAAAACTGTTTAAAAAGAAGTAAGACAGATAAAGACAGATGAAGACAGATAAAACAGATAAAGTCTTAATAACGGCTAAAAGATTATTTTTAAGTAACTATGGGCTGTTTGACATGCGTTCAGGTTGTGTGAACGAGGAGGGTAAAACTCATCGTGGGAGGATTCACACCAGCTCGAGTGTTTTCAGCAGACAGTCTTTTGACTCAACTGAAGAAAATGTTTCTCATGTTTCTTTTGTTCTGCTTGTGCTGGTGGAGACTGATTGGTAAGATATAAAAACATTTTTATGACTTAATATTTCAGAACAGAGTTACAACTACTGTTTGATTTCACTAAATCAAATCAAAATGAGATAATATTGTGTGATCTGCTTTGCAGTCTGGTCGGGCCTGTAAAAAAAAGTCATGGGAAAAGTATTAAAATGTTAAAAGTGAGCTTTTCAAGTATCAGGTGGTATTAAATTATTTTTGTGGTTCTCCAGGTGTGTTTGGTGATTCAGTGTCAGTGATGGAGGGAGATTCTGTCACTTTATACACTGATCGTACTGAAATACATGAAGATGAAGACATACTGTGGAAATACGGAGCTGAAAAGTCTCTCATAGCAAAAATCAGCATTGAGAACCAAATCTTCTCCATATATGATGAAGTTCCTGATGGGAGATTCAGAGACAGACTGAAGCTGGACGATCAAACTGGATCTCTGACCATCACAAACATCACAACTGAACATGCTGGAGATTATAAACTAGAGATAAATGGAGCGAAACTGACATCAAAAACATTCAGTGTTTCTGTCTATGGTGAGTAGAGATCATTTGTCTCGTCCTTCATGTATTTAAGTTAAGCTCAATCCAAAGCATTCATTGCGTCGATCAACACAAAAACTAATTTAGACTCCCTCATCCCATGGCGAGGCACTTATAATGGACATGAATTAGGCCAATATTTGGAAGATTTAAAAGAAAACCAGCATTTTACAGTCATTTTACAGTTTATGGTGTATTGTCATGGCAGACAAGTTATAAAATTGGATAGAACTGTACACAGAAGTTAGTACAGGTTAGTAGGTGATTTTTCACACTAAAATCATGTTAACATATTGTTCTTGTGGCTGTACTGTTGAAAAAGTGAGAATTTTAACACAATGGAAACTCTGCAAAATATAAAAGGTAATTGCCACTTTTTTTATCTCACAATACTGACTTTTTTTTCACAATTGCAAAACAATTCTGAGGAAAAAAGTCTGTCTTTTCCTCAGAATTAGGCTTTCTTGCGAGGAAAAGTCAAAATTGCGAGATATAAACGTACAATTGTGAGAAGAAAAAAAGTCAGAATAGAGAGATAAAAAGTTGCAATTATCTTTTGCATGTTTTTATTCTGGAAACAAGCTTTAATACCATTCAGCTCCTCACTGTAACACTAGATTTTTGCTTTTTTGGTGAAGAAAATTAAATTAATTTTTGTGGCAATCAACATTATGTCAAAAATGCATTAAATTGACCTTAACTTAAAATTAAACCAGAATATTCCTTTACATTTTTTATATTCTAAAATGTTCCATCATTTTATAGTTTGAGATACACTTACTGACCATCAACACACACCCAAAATAAAATTGATGTTTATATTTATCCATATTTCTGTTTATTCTCTGTTTTCCAGCTCCTCTGCCCACTGCTGACATCACCAGAAACTGTTCATCATCATCATCATCATCATCATCATCAAAATTGTTCATTGGTGTGTTCAGCTGTGAATGTGAGTCATGTGACTCTCTCCTGGTACGAAGGAAACAGTTTATTGTCCAGCATCAGTGTGTCTGATCTCAGCATCAGTCTCTCTCTACCTCTGGAGGTGGAATATCAGGATAAAAACACCTACAGCTGTGTGCTGAACAATCCCATCAGCAACCAGACTCAACATCTGGACATCACTCAACTCTGTCACACATGTGCAGGTATGATGGTGTTGATTCATTAATTTAATAAGCTGATCTATAAAGTTATAGTGCTGATGTGTGCATCTTTTTAACAAACCAACAAAAATGCATGAACTCTGTAGTATAGGAGAGATAAAACAAGCCCTGTAGTGAATGAGCTACCTTTGAACACTTTTCCTGCAGCATACTGTGTTGTAATGTTTTATAGCAAGGATTGCTTGGCGCATGATAACCTTGCTTTAAATTGTGTTCTAAATAGCAGAACTCAGGTTTTGTGAAGATATTTTCACGGGAATAGAATAACTGTTCTCTGAAAACTTTCTATGAACAGTATTTTATATGCTACTATATATATATATATATATATATATATATATATATATATATATATATATATATATATATAAACATACATAGCCTACATACAGTATCTCACGTAAGTGAGTACACCTCTCACATATATTTTATTATATCTTTTCATGTGACAACACTGAAGAATTGTCACTTTGCTACAATGTAGAGTAGTGAGTGTACAGCTTGTATAACAGTGTAAATTTACTGCCCCTTCAAAATAACTCAACAAAACTTAGTCTAAAGTGAGTACACCCTTAAGTGAAAATGTCTAAATTGGGCCCATAGTGTCAAAATTTTGTGTGGCCACCATTATTTTCCTGCACTGCCTTAAACCTCTCGGGCATGGAGTTCACCAGAGCTTCACAGGGTGTCACTGGAGTCCTCTTCTACCCCCTTTCCACCAGCACGAACCGGGTGCTAGTTCAGATCTAGTGCTAGTGCCAGTTCGGAGTTGGTTCAACTGACGAGCCTTCTAAGAACCGGTTTGCCTTTCCACAGGCTAGAGAGCAGCACAGAGCCAGGTGTTACGTCACTGTATATGTCTCATATTTCACAGCAAAGCTAGCGCTGCAGCGCCAAACACAAAAGGCTTGTTCGACTTGATGCAGCGCCGCAAAGACCGATCGGCGGCAGACTTGAAGCAGTGCATGCCGGTAAGAAATGTTGTCCGACTTGAGACAGCGCTGACGTCATGTGACTGTGACGTATGGCTTTAAAGTACCGCGAGAGCGATTCGAGATCAGCCGCCTGAGTTAGCCAGCGCAGTTTCTCAAGAGGAGCTGCACGAGCGCTGATGACGACACAGCTGTTTCATGATTGGCCGGATTCACCGCATGACAACGATCACGTGTGTTTTGTGTTTATTGTCACGCCTTCAGCTCTACTAATGCTCAAAAATTTGTGTTTTTATAACAGTTAAAGCTCTATTCACGTAGTCGCGATGTTATATTGTCATGTTTATCAAAATAAAATGGATAAAAAACAAAGACCCCACTACATTGTTATTTAAATAACATATGCTTATGTTGAACTTTATTCTTGTAAACACAGACGCTGTAAGCAGTACATAAAGTTTTGAATGAAAAGGTCTCTGAAACATCAGTGTATTAGTCAAATATTGCATTTATTTCACTTCAGCTGTGATAAAGTATGCAAACCGATGCAAACGCAGTGCGAGCGTCACTACGGGAAGCAGAAAGTGTCCGACTTCATGTCTCCGTTTTCAGCTCCTCCCCGCCTGCACGCGGCTAATCTCGCCGATCGGTTACATCCAGCCGCAGCCGATGTCGAACACACCTAAACACACCAGGCTTGTTCCAGATGCATCGGCTTCTCGCAGAGCGATCGGCGCATGACATCAAAACACCGTGAGAACGATCCAAAAGCACAAGGAGTCGTATGCTCTACAAACGCTCCCGCGGATCCGCGGCACCCGCGAATCGGTCCGCGCTGCTCCGATGCATCTCGAACAAGCCTTCTATCAACAATCGCGGATGTTTCACTACTGTTGATGCTCATGGCTTTGCGAACCTACATCGGCATCCAAACACGGCTCGCTGTAATTTGTATATAGACTGAGATTACAGTCAAGCTGTTATTAGCTCGATTAGCTGCTATTTCAAAAATGGCGGTCACAAGTTTCTTGTTGGTCACGGTAACCCCGTCCCCAGCCCCTGACGCAAGCGGTTCTTACTTCTAGCCCAGCAATGTTTTGGTGCTACTTACCATAGGCGCCGATTTATGTTTCTGCCGGTGGGTGCCCAGTGGCCCACATCACCCCCTCCCCTCCCCCCAATTACATCAATATCATACTATAGACAAATCTGCGTCTGAATTTCGTATTCCATGATAGTCTCGTGGTAGAATTTTTGTTAATAGAGTCAGAGGTCCAGCCGTGCTCTAATTATCAGTGGTTCGAATCTGCCCTCATATAGTTTTTTTTCCTCACAAAACTCAAAGAAGTTCATTAATGTTTGTATATCGAGAGCAGTGACATGTTTGTGTGCTTTTCGTTAGTGATTTCCCTTGAAAGAAGAGTTAAGCGATAGATTATAGACTAACTTACACGAGCCACAACGTTCCTCTGCATGATTTCAAAAACAACATGTTTTAGCACTAGTTAGCTTATTTAACTCAAATGAACGTCAACTGGATGTTTCATTTGCATTATATCCGTGCAGCGAGATGACAATTTCGACCCAAAAACACATTATTTTCACGAGTGTTGTTGCGAGTCGTGCTCTCGCTGATATCTGATGCAATGAGAGTTTGAGTGCGCGCATGTATCTGATCCATGATCTGATCGAGAACAGAGCCATTTGTGCTCACGCATCACTTGGATGCGCTCTCGACGCTTGCCATTAAAATATCGCCATAGAAACAGTCTTAAATAAACTATAAAAAAGGCTGAAGATCGTGTCTGAAAGCTCCAATCGATTTTTTATTGGTTAAATCAATGGAGAATATCTCGTATTTTTCCGTGGGTGCTCGACCATTTCCGTGGGTGCTCCAGCCCCCGAGCGCCTATGCTACTTACGAACCACTTTTCCTGGTTCGGAGCTGGTGCTTTGTGTGTCGAAAGACAAAGAACTGATTTGAAACTAGGCTCTGGCTCCGAACCAGCACTCAAACTGTCTTGGTGGAAAAGGGGTATTCCACTCCTCCATGATGCCATCACAGAGCTGGTGGATGTTAGAGACCTTGCGCTCCACCAACAGGGTTTAGGTCTGGAGGCATGCCTGGCCAGTCCATGACCTTTACCTTGGAGGTGTGTTTGGGGTCGTTATCATGTTGGAATAGGGAAGGGAGGGGATCATGCTCTGCTCATTCGTGGTTTCATGGTTGTATGATCTTAGCCACCATGCTGCAGGTCAGTTTCAGGGTCTTGGCAATCTTCTTATAGCCTTCGCCATCTTTAAGTAGAGCAACAATTCTTTTTTTCAGAGAGTTCTTTGCCATGAGGTGCCATGTTGAACTTCCAGTGACCAGTATGAGAGAGTGAGAGCGATAACACCAAATTTAACACACCTGCTCCCCATTCACACCTGAGACCTTGTAACTAGTCACATGACACTGGGGAGAGAAAATGGCTAATTGGGCCCAATATGGACATTTTTACTTGGGGGTGTACTCTCTTTTGTGGCCAGCGGTTTAGACATTAATGGCTGTGTGTTGAGTTATTTTGAGGGGACAGCAAACTTACACTGTTATACAAACTGTACACTTAACATTGTAGCAAAGTGTAATTTTTTTTTTTTTTTTTTTTTTTTTTATGTTTTGTACATTTAGGGACTGTTTATTTAGAAAACAAAAAGGTTCTATCTAAAAAGTTGAATGAAATGCAAAAAAACTGAATCTCAATATCTCAGAACTGCTCAGAATGCACCTTATCATTTCAAGTGGCCAGTGTGTGTGTGTGTGTGTGTATCATTATTTGGTATTGTTGGCATGTTTTGTATATTTGCAACGTTATGCTTCTTTTAGTGCATCTGTAGTCATTTTTATACTTTTATTTTTAGTCTTACTACAATGATTCATTTCCTCCATTACAGGTCAAGGTCTACCTTTATTGTACATAGTGCTGATCTCTGCTGCTGCTGCTGGATCTCTGTTGTTTGTAGTCGTGATCTGCTGCATCTGTAGGAGATGTAGAAAAACAGGTCAGGAAAGCAAGCAATTAATCTGTATAAATATCTATCTTTTTTTAGGACAGAAATTTCAATATAATATTGAAACTGTTGTTTTAACACATCTATGATTATTGTTAATGCAGACAAGACACAGGAGGAAGACAGGACTGATTCAGCATTGTGTAAACCAACAACACAACAAAAGGTAACAAGTTGCAAGACGTTTTTGCAGTCAGTTAGTGTGAGTGTTTGAAGTTTGCAGCATCAGACAGTCTGTGAACAGATGTTTGTGGTTTATTGACTCAACCGTCATTATTACCTTCAGTAGAGAGCAGATCAAAAAGATTGTTTAAGGCCACTATTTGCTCCTCAGTGTAAGTTTTTCCATTTTACAGGGCTATTGTGATTTTTCAGGCTTCAAAAAAATAAATTACAAACATTAGTGAAAATCAAAATATTAGTACATAGAATATGTATTTTTTTATATAAATGTGTATTTTAATATATAT
Source organism: Megalobrama amblycephala (assembly GCF_018812025.1). Taxonomy (NCBI): domain Eukaryota; kingdom Metazoa; phylum Chordata; class Actinopteri; order Cypriniformes; family Xenocyprididae; genus Megalobrama; species Megalobrama amblycephala. Next base: position 146,909 of record NW_025953366.1, read on the forward strand.
TTCTGTATTTGTAATGTACATTTAAAATGCATATTTTTAAAAAATGTATTGTTCTTTTTTTTTCAACAACAGTAATATATTGTCATTGATAAGTTATTATACATTAAAGTCCATTGTTGGATACCATGACAGCCGGCACATAGGAATGGCTACTATGAACACATATAAAACATTTTAAACACACACTTCATTAAAACACACATTAAAACATACTGTGATAGATAATACATGTCATCCATTAAAAATGTTATAGTTTTAATCTTGCTCTGTCAGTCTCGTGTCACACCGGTGTATCATTTCACTAGATATTGTTATAATCGTACTCGGTTACTAACGTAACCTCGGTTCCCTGAGATATGGAACGAGTACTGCGTATGGGGGAAAAGTCTCCCTTTTTCCCCGCTACTGAAGCCTTTTCAATAACGCAGTGTAACTGCACCGTCATTGGTTCACTCATAGACAAGTTGTTGAACCAATGGCGGCGCAGCTCAGCTGCGCGGCCTATGGGAAGAGAGCGCGCGAACATTCCCGCCAAAAGGGGTGGGGTAATGTGCTATATAAGCGAGCGTTTCGCCATAGGCCATCAGGCCATATCGACTGAAGCAACGACCTAAGCCGCAGCCTCGTGGCACGGCAAGTAACGCAGTACTCGTTCCATATCTCAGGGAACCGATGTTACGTTAGTAACCGACTACGTTCCCTTTCGATATTTCACTCGTACTGCGTATGGGGGAACGAATTCAACCGCGCCGTGCCACGGCTGGGGAATGACAGAACTTGACCGGACGCCATAAGGGGGGACCAAGGACAAGTGGAGGCCGAAGCCGCCGTTACCCTGTTACACTACGAAGGAGAGAACTCCTGGGTTTGTGCAAAAAGCGGAACACCTTGAGGGTCGCGAATTTACACTGAAAGGACCCGAGCATGTAAGGTCGGAACGTCCAACTGGTAGAATCTGACAAAAGTGGACGGCGAAGACCAGCCGGCCGCTTCACAAATGTCTTTGATTTAGACTCCACTGGACCAGGCCCACGATGAAGCCATGCCTCTAGTGGAATGGGCCCTAACTCCGATGGGGCAAGTAGCGCCCACAGAGGAGTATGAAAGAGCTATAGCGTCAACGATCCATCGTGATAGATGTTGTTTCGAGACCGGGGACCCTTTGGTGCGGCCACCAAAACAAACGAATAGCTGATTAGACTGCCGGAAAGGCTGTGATCGCTCGATGTAGATGCGTAAAGCCCTAACGGGGCATAAAGATTCCAGCTCTGGCTCATCCGATGAACGGGGAAGCGCAGAGAGTGAAATCACTTGTGCTCTGAACGGCGTTGAGAGCACTTTGGGAACGTAGCCGACCTTTGGTTTCAGAACGACCATGGAGTCGTTAGGACCGAACTCAAGGCATGCAAGGCTCACCGAGAGTGCCTGCAGATCGCCAACCCGCTTTACTGATGCCAAAGCAAGTAGTAAGGCGGTTTTGAGCGTTAAGGGTCTGAGGCCTGCTAGATGCAGTGGCTCAAAAGGAGGACCTTTAAGAGCTCTGAGGACCACGGAGAGGTCCCAGGGGGGAACAGTGAGGGGACGAGGAGGATGCAATCGCCTAGAGCCCCTCAGGAACTTAATGACCAAATCGTTCCGCCCCACTGATTGTCCAGCGATGGGCAAGTGAAACGCGGCAATGGCTGCTACATAGACCTTAAGCGTAGAGGGGGCTCGCCCCAACTCCAAACGCTCCTGGAGGAATGTCAGAATGGAAGAAACATCACATTCTTCTGGGTCTATGTTGCGTGTGGAACACCAGCTAACAAAGACCGACCACTTCTGGGCATAGAGGCGTCTTGTAGATGGAGCTCTCGCCTGTGAAATGGTATCTAGCACTTCCCTCGGAAGGTCAGGTGGTTCCCGTCGAGAATCCACAGATGTAGAGCCCAAAGCTCCGGCTGCGGGTGCCAGATTGTTCTGTTCGCCTGAGAGAGGAGGTCCCGTCTCAGGGGGATTGGCCATGGGGCTTTTGTGGAAAGCCGGAACAGCTCCAAGGTCCAAATCTGGCTCCTCCAGAGTGGGGCCACTAACAGAACTCTGTGCTCGTCCTCTTTGATTCGCCTGATAACCTGAGGGATCAGGGCGATCGGAGGAAAGGCATAAAGAAGGGTATTGGGCCATGTGTGGGCCAATGCATCGTCCTCCTTCGAATAATAGGTTGGGCAATGAGAGTTGTCTTCTGAGGCGAAGAGGTCCACCTCCGCTCTCCCGAAGAGCTCCCATATAGTGAGAACCGTCTGGGGGTGGAGCATCCACCCATCTGAGGGGACGTTGTTCCGAGACAGCATATCTGCTCCCAGATTGTTCTTCCCGGGTATATGAGTCGCTCTGAGCGGCCGAACCCTTGGGGATGCCCATTCCAGAAGGCGTTTCGCATAGGCGGCTGGACGAAAGACCCCCCTGGCGATTTATATAGGAGACCACTGTCATACTGTCCGACTGGACTAAGACGTGGCGATCCGTCAGATAAGCCCGGAAGGCATGGAGGGCTCGTGCCACTGCCAGCATTTCGAGGCAGTTGATATGTAGGTGGCTTTCCTCGTGTGTCCACGAGCCGAAGACCAGACTGCCCTCGCACAGGGCGCCCCAACCCAAGTTGGACGCGTCTGTCGAAAGTACCGTCCTTCGTGACACCGCCTGAAGGGGTACTCCAAGTGTGAACCAAGTGGGGTTCATCCAGGGTTTCAGGGCTGCCAGACAGGCCTGATTGACCTTGAGGCGCAGGCAACCGTGACGCCAAGCGTAGGGAGGTACCCGAACCTTCAACCAGTACTGCAGAGGCCGCATGCGAAGTAGGCCAAGCTGGAGAACTGGGGAGGTGGAAGCCATGAGCCCTAGCAACCTCTGGAACAGCTTCAGAGGGAGGTAGGCTTTGTTCTTGACGGAGGCCGCGAGCTGCTGAATGGCCAGAGCACGCTCTGGCGAGACTACTGCCGTCATATGGACAGAGTCGAAAACTGCGCCCAGGAACGAGATACGTTGAGTGGGAAGCAGTGAGCTCTTGGCTGGGTTGACCCTGAGACCCAGGCACTGTAAGTGGCTGAGAAGCACGGATCTGTGGTGCTCTAGTTCTGTGTGCGAGCTGGCTAGAATGAGCCAGTCGTCGAGGTAGTTTAAAACGCGTATTCCCATCTGTCTCAGAGGGGAAAGGGCCGCGTTCATGCACTTCGTAAAAGTGCGAGGAGCCAGGGAGAGCCCGAAGGGGAGGACCGTGTATTGGTAAGCCACACCCTCGAACGCGAATCTCAAGAATCGCCTGTGATGGGGGGCTATCTGGATGTGAAAGTAAGCGTCCTTCAGATCCAGTGAACAGAACCAGTCCTCGTGGCAAATCTGCGCGAGGATCTGCTTCAGCGTCAGGACTTTGAACTTTCGCTTCATGAGGGAAAGGTTCAGTAACCTGAGGTCCAGAATGGGTCTGAGACCGCCGTCTTTCTTCGGCACCATGAAGTAACGGCTGTAGAAGCCCGACTCGCTCTCTGGGAAGGGGACTATTTCTATAGCCCCTTTTCTCAACAGAGTTAAAACCTCGGTTCGGAGGACATGTGTGTCGTCCACTTGCACCGAATTCTGAATGACCCCGCCAAACTGTGGAGGTCTTCTGGCAAATTGGAGCGAGTAGCCCTGGCTTATGACCTTCAGAATCCAGTCTGACACACCGGGGATGGCTTTCCAAGCCTCGGCCCGGGTGGCGAGAGGGAGAATAATATCGGATGACGGCCCGCTTAGAAGGGGGTCGAACACCAAGGTGAGTGGAAGAGGAAATTTGCTCTTGAGTGTTTAAAAAATGGGTCGCCGTGAAAACGGCGGTTGGTAAGGGCGCAACACATGTGGGCCCTATTACAGCAGGTTGTGTTCCTCCCGCGCCCAGATATAAACGAGGCGGAGGGGAGTTTGCACGAGAGCGCTTTTGGGGCGGTCCGGCCGCAGCGAGACTTGCCCCAATCCTCTCCCTTCTCAGATCAGGATGACTTCGGAGTCACCGGGTCCAGCACAATCCTGGGCTGGGGTCCCTGGAGTCTGGGGAAGGAGGAGCGCTTAGAAGGGCGCGAGCGCTGGCGTTGCTCCTTGGGCGGTGCTGCTTGGGAAGCAGAGGGGGCGGGCTTGGTCTGCTGAGCCGGCGCAGGCCTGGGGCGGCTAGAAGCAGACGTGGAGCTGGAGCGTTTTGGCAAGAAGTGTCTCATTGCCTGAGAGGACTTCTGCGCCGCAGTAAAACGCTCCGTGAAACCCTCCACCGCGGGTCCAAAGAGTCCTGACGGGACACGGGGGCATCCAAGAAGGCTGTCTTGTCCTGCTCCTTGATCTCCGTCAGATTCAGCCACAAGTGGCGTTCCAGCACAACAAGGCTGGCCATTGACCTGCCAATGGCCTGGGCCGTGGCCTCCACATTTCTAATTTTTATTTTTGCTTGTGATGTGATCTGTGGCCAAAACTTTCTTTGATTTGTTTAAAATCACATCTAATATGGTTTATTATTGTAAAATCACCCATACAAAATCAGCTTTTATACCATTAGATTTTCTCTGGACAGAAGGTAGGACACAGAGTTGTTACCCGTGTTAGCTGTGCTGAACTCTGTCCTCGAGCTGCAGCGTCTCTGCGGTTCATGATTATCTGAACTGAAATGCTGCTTTAACGGACGTTGGTTGCTTTGCAGACGTGCTGCAACAAGTGCCTTTGCTGTTGCTTTAGTGTGAAAGACAGTCATTCTCAGCACAGGCTGTTGTGACAAACCTGCTAAACTTAATCTGTTTGATGATTGAACTGTTTAAAAGGTCATGATTGATGTCATTTCCTCTTGCTGATCCATGTTATCATCTGTTTTGTAGGGAGACCAGGAATGGTTGTAACATTTTTGACATTTCTGTCTGTATCTTGGAGTTCTTTTAAGCCTGTGCATTCAAAATGTGATTGAAACTAGTTAAGTGTCAGATATTAAATGACATAGCTGTTATCTTTGCAGCACAAACAGAAAATGTGTGGTTTAGTTTCAAACACGAGAAGTGAAATGTTATAATTCACCCCATAGTCCGGGTTAGTTGTAACAGACCCTGGAGTGAGATGTAACATGGCAATCCTCACCTTATAGCTAAAATCCAAAAACATTGGCTGACAACTTGCATGAAAAATATCTACACAGACACACGATAAACGTAACTTAACTTTGACGAGTTTAACTACAAAGCAAAAATTGTCATAACAAAAATAAAATAAGTTACTTTCTTACATCAAAATGAGTTTTTCTGCTCTAAAATAAGCTGTGTCTGCCACAGTGATCTACTTTACCGCATGTGGAATAAGGACTAAACCGAGCATGTGTGAAGTGAATCAGGTGATTTGTAACTTGTTCCTGATTAGAGAAATTGGTTGTTACCTGTGTTACAACCATCCCTGGTCTCCTCCTAGTAAAAAAAAGTCAGAATTTGTAGATTAATCTTTGCACAGAGAAACCTAATTCGGTCTGCTATTCATTTCCTGTTGGACCAGCAGGTTCCTGATTGAGTTTGTGTTTCCTTTCAGAAATCAAAGACGGAGTCTGTGTATGAAAATTTCCCCAAAAAACAATGATCAATTGCTGTATCTTTCTACTGGAACTGATGTCAGAGGTCATACAGGACAATGCCTCATGTTTTTGGTTTTATTCACATTAATTCTATGACAGGATGTCTATGCTCATATGCACATTACAGTTGTTATTGTATTGTTTGAAATGTTGTTTCTCTGTATTAGTTTAGTTTAGTTGTGATCTTTTAGCATCCAGAAACTCAACTGAAATGTGCTATTTTTATCTTATCGTATGGAAGTTTATCTAACTTTAATTAAACATTTATCCTACTCTTCTGTGCTCCTTTGTCTATCAGTTACTGTTTTTGTTTGTTGTTATTTTTTCTTTGGTTTACAATACAACACACAGGCGCGCACACACACACACACACACACACACACACACTCAATGATGGATATTTTGGCATTTAACGAGTACATTATCACTTTTATGTTCTCTAAGAATCACTCTCTTATTACTCAATAGGATGTGCTATAAGATGTCATGCTGTTCATTTCTCATAGAGGAGCTGCTGAAAGACTAATAATGACATTGAGCTGCCTCCTATTGCCTGTTCAATACTGTTAAGCATCAATAATATCAGCTGTACACATAAAGCTAGTCATTCTGTCATGCTCGTGCAGTTTCTACGGTGAAAGTAAATCAGAGCAGTTGCAGCAGAACAACAACATTATCCTGCTATAGGACCTGAAGACAGACCTGAGTCTATCAATATCATCATTACGAGGCACGGCTGATAAAGGGGTTTACTACGGTGGCAGAGAGAGCTCAACGCGCTGCAAATGAAGAAAACACATGCAAATAGAAAAAACACCAGCAAATAAAGAAACATCTTCATCAGTTTGACAAGACATGCACTGCAAATCCCACAACACTTACAAATAGTGAAACGCGCTGCAAATAGGACTGCTCATAATGCAGATCAGAATGTTAACAAACAAAACGAAAAAACTCACCTTTCAGGTGCACACCACCTAAGAGTAAACATGAACAATCCCAGCCAGCGGTCCCAGACAGGTACGTCAATGTGTTCCCTATAACATTTTCGTTGTGGTCTGTGCCAGTTTCGGCGCCAGGACAAACGATTTGGGGGATATTATTTTGCGTTAAAATATTATTAATAAATGATTAATAATAAATAATATATATTTTTTAATAATTTACTTGATTTTATGTCTCAAATCCCAGTCAATTATTCACTGCAGAAAGTGAAAGTAAAAACTCAGCGATGAGAGCTCTACTTCAACGTTCTGAAGGTAGTTTAATATTTATTTCTTAATATTTCTCTTGTGGCCCATACGTATTGAAAAAAATGAGAAGAGATATAGGTGTTAGGCCTATTTTTTTTTTTTTTTTTTTTTTTTTTTAAAGTAACATATCTCCTCTCATTTTTTTTCAATACGTATGGGCCACAAGAGAAATATTAAGAAATAAATTAAGGTTAAATAGTGTTCTCAGAACATGTTGAAGTAGAGCTCTCATCGCTGAGTTTTTACGTTCACTTTAGCTGAGTTTTTCTAATTAGCTAATCTCATCGCGTCGGTCATGCATGATGCAAATTATTGCGGGGCAAACTAAATTATTAATTTAATTCTAAAAGTAGCCTAATCATTATCGTCACCGTCATCATCATCATTCAGATCATCGCAAAAGGACTTGAGATCGCTGGGCCTGGTATGTGCTATTTGCAGCGCGTTTCACTATTTGTAAGTGTTGTGGACTTTTGCAGCGCATGTGTTGTCAAACTGATGAAGATGTTTTCTTCATTTGCAGCGCGTTGAGCTCTCTCGGCCACCGTAGTTTACTGATATTTGCACCATACTTCATCACTTTTATGATACTGATTTACCTGATAATTGGCGCCATCTGGTGTTTCTAAAGCGGCATAATCGTATCCCTCAGGGGTGATTACAGGATCATTTGAAGGCATCTTAGGCGTGTGCATTATTTTTCTAACGTTATTTCTGAAAAGATGAGCCTGTACATACTCACAACATAGTTTGAGTTCAGCAACTAAATGCCAATGAACAACAAATAAATGAAAGTCATGCTAATCTATGTCTGGAAAGCTCTGGTCCAAATGTATATTCTGCTTTATCAATGCAGAAATGTTTTCTGTAAGCACAATTACTGATAAAGAAGTTACTCAAAAGTCAAGGGTCATGAGCCCAACTAAAGCAAACACTGATCTCCGTGATGGTGACCTCAAACTAAACATTTTCAAACAAACATCAACATCTAAAACTCTGTTTATCTCAATAAGAACTGTCAATAAGTAAAAAAAAAAAAAAAAATGTTAAGATGCAAAACAATCAAGCTGACGAGTTTAAGGGTAGTAGAGAAGTTTTATTGAGGATTACTGACAGGTGGAAAAAAACATCTGCATCTTTCTTCCCTCATCTGTTTTGCTCATTCAACACAAACGTATTAACAGAGTGATAGACACAGAGACATGCATGAAGATGTGCAGAATATACTATAAACTTAAAGAAATACCGTACAGTTAACATTATATTTAATTAAGGTAAATGATGAGAGACAATGAAGATATTCTTATTCATATCAGAGTTTCATTAAGACAGAGAAATTTCCCTTTTAACTTAAGGTGAACTTAAGGTATGCTGTTCTTTAAAAGGAAATAAAAACTTTTTTCTGATTTTGCTAAATTTTTTGAGCAATTTTTATTTTTTTTTTCAATTTCGGGGTCATGTCTTTCTTTCTTCAGTCGAAAAGAAATGAAGGTTTTTGATGAAAACATTCCAGGATTATTCTCCTTATAGTGGACTTCAATGGCCTCCAGATGGTTGAAGGTCAAAATTACAGTTTCAGTGCAGCTTCAGAGGGCTTTAAACGATACCAGACGAGGAATAAGGGTCTTATCTAGAGAAACGATCAGTCATTTTCGAAAAAAATGTATATGCTTTATATAAACAGATGATCGCCTTGCACGTGCTTCAAATAAAAACGGCACTTTCGTATTCTTCAAAAAGTTTACACTGTATGTCCTACGCCTTCCCTATTCTACTTATGGAACGAATGCAGCACCAGTTACATTTTTTCCATAAGTAGAAAAGGGAAGGCGTAGGACATACAGCGTAAGCTTCTTGAAGAACACGGAAAGCGGAAGCACTTACAAAGGCGATCATTTGTTTATATAAAGTATATATTTACATTTACATTTTTTTTTAAATGACCAATCATTTCGCTAGATAAGACCCTTATTCCTCGTCTGGTATCGTTTAAAGCCCTTTGAAGCTGCACTGAAACTGTAACATCTTGTTATCATCAGGTGTCTTCAATAATGGTCGATCATCACTCAGTTAATCACTTAATTATCTCATTAACTTTAACACTGATTCAGTGGGTGGAATAAAAATATGACAGGAGTTTTACACTCTGACCCCTGGACTTTCCACCTCTGATGATCACTCAAAACACTTATTACTCAGTTCAGTTTTTTTCTGATAACACTTTAAAAAATAATTTAGTAGTAAAAAAAAAAAAAAAAACCTCACATTTGAGCAGTTATGAGAGAACCACATCTGTTGTAATAGCACTTAAAGGGAATTTTTAAGACTCAGGTGAAAAGAGAAACCATTATCATTATTATTATTTTTACAGTACAATAAACCCTGCATATATTTCAACAGTGTTAGTAAAAAGCAAGCATCCATGTCCAGTACTTATTAAATTAACTTTATGGCAAGATCCATAGTAAAGTAAGGCTTTTGTGGGGAGTTATAACAGTATTTTAAATGACTTTTTCTTTTTTTTTTTACACCACAATAATAGGCATTTATCTGTTAGTATCAAAATAATTATGCAAACACTGACAAAAATATACATTTGGTGGAAAACACTATGTGGTAAAAACACAAAAATAATGTTGTTTTAGTAAACTTGTCTAAATGTCTCCATGAATAAGGCAGTAGAAACCAGACTGGCCATGCAGAGTACTAGAGTGTTTCAATTTCAAGTAAGCAACATAATAAATATATCCAATATATTAATAATATAATATAGAATAAACACATGAAGACTATAAAATATTTAGTCAAGCATACACACAGTTGTGTGGTCCTGTAACATTTATCCTTCACAAACACATTCAACACATAAATAAATGAAATTTCATGCTGCTCCAAGCTCCAACTAGTTTGGTGCTGGTGGAGTTGGTGGACTTGAAAAGCCATGCTCTTCATGAAACAGAATGATCTTTTTAAGGTGTATGGCCAAGGGAGGCATGCTAGTTATGGGTAGGGCTGGGCGATATATCGCATGCAATTGTCACGCGCATTTCGTCAGTAAAGCCGGTTCCCTGATTACCGCTAAATCGCCATCACCTGCTTTCAAATGGAGCGCCATTTAATAGACAGAACCGTAGATCACTGATAAGCTACGCAATATCGCGTTCATTATCGCAGATGAATCGCCTCAGTTCTTGGTTCTTTTTGTTCCGGACCAAAAAAGAAAATGATACATACAAGCTGTGTCCCAATTCAGGTGCTTCATCCTTCTAAGTCTGCAAAGGTCGCTTTATTAAGACAGTCTAGCCTACGGATTGCTCTTATTGCCTAGAAATTGCGATGGCTGCGTTTGTACTGGACTTTTTGAAAGATATATTCAACTGTCTGAAAACAAAACAGGGTACACAACTTGACAAAATGTTTACTTTGGTCCATTTATGTTCATAATAAAGAGTGTAAACTTTATAAAATGATGGAAGATGGAAGTCAACAAATGTGGACTGCTTTAAAGGTTTTTACTTTTGTATAATTATATTTAAGTTAAAACCCAATACTTACATTTAAAAGTGATGCAGCATTTAAAAATAATAAAAATAATAATAACAATAATAAATAAATAAATAAATTCCAAGAATCTTGGGATAGGCTAGCTAGGCTGTGAAAGTATTGCATTCTATCCGAGATATAGAGGGACGCATTTGTACACCACATTCTAAGAAGCATTGGGAAAGACTTCATTGTGCCGCTGTGATGCATTCGGCCTTAGAGGGATGCAGCCTCTGAATTGGGATGAAGCTACAGTCCTGATTTGCCTAACATTCACTTTGTCATTTAGAACCTATAGATACAAAACCAATATTAACGATAAAGACACACACACACACACACACACACACGTTAGTTTTTGTGAATTGTTTATACTGTACAAACTGTATTTTCTATCCCCCTACACTACCCCTACCCCTAAACCTACCCATCACAGGAAACTGTGCACACTTTTACTTTCTCACAAAAACTCCTTCTGTATGATTTATAAGCCTTTTGAAAAGTGCGGACATGGGGTAATGTCCTCATAAGTCACCTCTTCTTGTAATTCCTATGTCATACCCATGTCATTATACACATTTGTGTCTTGATATGTCACAAAAACACGTGCGCACACGCACGCATGCACACACACACACACAAATCAGCTTTTATGATGTATATTTTGTGCGGATCTTACTAAACATCCAAGACTATAATGTGTGCTAAGCTAAATGTGCTTTGTGTATGTGCATTTATATGGTAGTTTTTACCAGTTGAGAAATCATGAAGAGCGTTTCAAATTTATAAATGAGGCAAAACAGCACCAGGAACTCCTTTGTTATGCACAAACAAAGGTCAGCTGAAAAAAGGCACAGTTCCGACACCTGTACTGAACAGTAATGTACAAAGCAATGAGAAAAAAACAAGTATGGTTGAGTATTCTGTCCTTTTTAGTGTCACATCTTGTGACATTACGTCCGATTTTTGGTCCATGTTGCATTTATATACAACAGGTTTACAATCCTTTTGTTTGACCTGTCGAAAACAGATAGTAGTATACTGATTAGTAGTAATCAAGATTTATTAGCAATGCTGTTCCTGAAATTGATGTTAAGGTAAAACTTAACTGGTATTGGTATCTACTGAATACCAATTGCTTTCTTTGTGAATGATGTGAGTTTCAGCTTTCTCATTTTCTCTTCTGGTCCAAAGAATCATAATAATAATTTACATTATTTTGTCACACTGGGAGCCTCAGTCGGGGACGAGTCTTCAACATTCTCCTGTAAGAAAACAGATTTACATAAGATAAATGAAATGAACAAGACTGATGTTTTTTTTGTTTGTTTGTTTTTAAAATGTAACACAATGCCTTGAATATTTGACATTTCTTAAAGGGTTAGTTCACCCAAAAATGAAAAATCATTATTTACTCACCCTCATGTCGTTCCACATCTGTAAGACCTTCGTTCATATTTTGATTAAATCCGGGCTCACACTGTGCGATTTATAATACTCCTTTACAATTGTTGCTTGTCAGACTGTATGAACATGATCCTCATATCACACTGGGGGATATCAGCTGTCATTAATGTCAGACTGTACGACAGTCAAGACGTGTTAAAAATTTGAAGAAACTTGTCCAGAGTTTTACATCATCAACCCACACACATTTGGTGACAGTGAGCTGCATTACACGTATGAAATGGTGGCTAACAAAGAAATCTGTAGCGTTAATTTTGATCATGGCTTATCTTGAAAAACTAAGACAATTTGACGTTCGTCGTAGGAGAAGTCACACTGCAGGACTGTGTGCCAAATCTTCTGACACTGCCAGAATTTCATCTAAGGTAAAATTTGATCGGAACAGTCATTAATCGGCTGTCGGTGAACATGTCAAACTAGTGATCAAAGACTACAGATTTTTGCCTAGGATTACAGGAATCTTTTAGGATTTTCAAAATGTATCTCATACGACCAAATCATGGCCAAAATCGCAAAGTGTGCACCCGCCTTAACTCGCTGGATGTAAACATTGTATGAGAATGACACAAAAGAGAAGATATTGACGAATAAAGTCATTTTCTTTTCTTTTTTTGTGCACAAAAAGTATTCTTGTCACTTCATAAAATTAAGTTTGAACTGCAGTCCTGTAAACTTAATGTCTTAAGTACCTTCCTGGACCTTGAAAGTGTCAGTAAATTAGCTACTCAGAAACTAACTCTTTTCTTAATAAAAAATATCTTAATTTGTGTTCCGAAGATGAACAAAGGTCTTACGGGTGTGAAATGACATGAGGGTGAGTAATAAATGACAGAAATTTCATTTTTGGGTGAACTAACCCTTCAAGATAAATATTCAGTCTTTAAAATTATGCTATTTAAAGGTCCCGTTTTTCGTGTTTTTTTGAAGCTTTGATTGTGTTTATAGTGTGCAATATAACATGTGTTCATGTTTCGCGTGTAAAAAAACACAGTATTTTTCACATAATTTACTTATCTGTATACCGCTGTTTCCACTGTCATAAAAACGGGCTGATGACTTCCTTGTTCTATGAAGTCCCTCCTTCAGAAATACGTAACGAGTTCTGATTGTGCCAGCGGTTCCTGTGTTGTGATTCGACAGCAGCTTAGCGAACCTTGCCCGGAAAGGTCACGCCTCTTACCATAACGTGGAGATGCACACGCTCAGTGTTATTGTAAACATGTCTTTAATTTTACCCTATCAATTTGAGCCGGAATCAGACCCGGTGATTGGACTGCGGGATGAAAATAACAGCGTTTCGACGACATGGCGACAAACACACTCTACAAACGCAACTCTTGTGTATTCCTGTGGGCGGAGGTTAGTCAAAAAACTGTTTTAGTGACGTCATTAAAGAAGGAAGTAGAGGGATGTAGTCCAAACTGGCCGTTCGATGTAGGCAACTTCTGTTAAATAAAATATCTCGCTTGGCATTGAACTTTGAGCTTTAAAAATGTTACAGATTTTATTTATACTCTAACAACAACATTACACACTAACTAAAGTTTGAAACATGGGATCACGAAGAACGGGACCTTTAAAAGATTCCTAATTTTGTTTTGGAGGTCTCCTACAACAGGTTTACAAGCATCAAAGGCAGTGGCATGCACATGATTGAAGTATTGTTGTATTTTGCGGTATGCTGATTTTTAAACTGATGTATAATCTCATGTCTCTATATAAATCAGCTGTATGTATGTGAGACTTGCATTTTGTCCTGGTTGTGTAGAGTTATTGTGACAGTAAATCACTCCAGCAGTTACAGCTACAGAAACTAGCAGAAAAACACCAACACCAGCACATATTGCTGCTACAGACTGACCTGATTCTGTAACAATAAAGACAGACAGACATCCATAATCAGATTGGTTGATAATTATGGAATTATGGACATGCTGATCTATGAATATGAGATGGGAGAAAAAAAAAAAATTCAATACTTTGAGTTCTCTCACAAAAATTTTGCAGTCCCACGAGAAACTTTGCTTTTGCTCGCAAAACCTTTACGTTCCCCTGTAAAACTTTCGCTTTCCACTGAGAAACACAGTTTGCTTGCGAAGAACTCAAAAGTTTTGCAAGGGAAGCAGCAGCATAGCAGATCTATTCTGCCAAGCCCAAATACATTAACATTGCCACATTACCATGCCAATCTCTCCAAGAGTTGTCATGACAGAAATGTTTTTTTTGAAGAACAGCAATTGAAAAACCATCACAGCACTGTGAGTTTGTCAGGAATCAACAGAGTTCACCAGAAAAATTCTTATATCAAAATAGTCAAAATGTTATGAAATGAAAGGGTTAGTTAACCCCAAAATTCTGTAATCATTTACTCACCTTCATGTTGTTCCAAACTGTAAAACTTTTGTTCATCTTTGAAACATAAATTAAAATATTTATAATGCAATCTGATTTATGCTCCTCCATTGACAGTCTACGCATCTACCTCTTTGAGGCTGCAAAAAGGCTTATAAAGAGATTGTACAACTAATCCATATGGAATGAGCAGTTGAGTCCAAATCTTCTGAAGAGACTGAATGACTATACATGATGAATGGATTTAATTAAGCTTTTATTTCACATTTAAACATTTAAACACATTTAAACAAGAACACGTCAGATATGGTAAACAGACGCTCAAGCATGCTTGATTGATATGTGAGAACCAATTAGGTTCATTCTCATGTGTTACACAGCACGTTTGAGCTTCCACAAGAACCAATTAGGTTCATTCTCATGTTACACAACACGTTTGAGCTTCATTTTTGTTTAATTTCTTTTTTGAGCTTTATTTGTGTTCCCAAGATGAACGAAAGTCTTATGGGTTTGGAACGACATGAGGTGAATAACTGTAACTTTAATAACTTTAAAGCTCTTTTTTCTCCACAAACAGACCGCAAGAAATACAATAAAATGGATACAGGCTTGATTTAGTAATACTGAACAAAAATGTATAATTTAAATAAATGAAATACTCAACCAATGACTGCAACGCTGAAGCTCCTAAAGCTGCTGATGCTGATGCTGCTGGTGTGGTGACGACGGATGCTGCTGCTGCTGCTGCAGTTTATCTCCAGTTTATAAAGTCCAGAGTCGGTGTTTCTGGTGTTTGTGATGGTCAGAGATCCAGTCTGATGATTCACCTTTAGTCTGTTTCTGAACTGTCCATCAGCATGTTCACACTGTTCATCTGTACAGATCTTACTGAGATCTCCAGTGATTTCAGCGATGCAAGAATCATTAAAATACCACGTCATGAAATCATTTGGGTGTCTTATTGCACCAGGATCTAAAGTGACAGATTCCCCCTCCTTCACTGACTTTCTCTTCATTGAATGTGTCTCGTTAACAGGAATACCTGAAACACAAACCAACAGCAGTTGGAGGATATATTTTGATGAATCATGAAAGAACTATAGATGAAAGTGAAAGTAACTGCATGTAAACACATTTTTTCACACTTCAAATACATCAAATATCCTTTGCATCCCTTAGTGAAGTAAAAACAAGATGCGTTAAACAGCTGATTAAAGACTGTATGAGAATTTGTCATCTTCACGAAAGAAAGACCATGATTTTTATTTTACTTTGATTAAATGTGCATCCCTAATCAGAGGTGGGTAATCCAGGGGTCAAAGAGTAAAAGTCCTGCCATATTTTTATTCCACCCACTGAAGCATTAATGAGATAAATAAGTGATTAATTGAGTGATGATTGACCATTATTGAAGACACCTGATGATAACAAGCAGAATCACCAAAGGAGAAAATCACAATTTTTAAGTTACCATCATCGAGGTCAGGGTTTGTTTTAGTTGAGCTCTTGACCCTTGACTTTTTAATGTTAGATTTTTTTGTATAAGATCAGCTTATACAATACAGATTTTTAAAAAAAAAAAATAGTTGTCCTTATCACAAAAAATATATATATAAATATATATTTTAGGCACACACAGACATCAAGAATCAGCGTATGAATCTCAACAACGGTGACAAGCAACATATTCTGATCAACAGATCAACTCTGAACATTAGAAAACAAGCTACTAAAAAGTCACAGAAAAACAGCAACATTTTAATAGTGAGAATAAATGAAATTACTAAAACAATTCAGCTCATAATTTATTCATGCAGCAATGCATGATGGGAGGCATGGATGAATTTTGATTGGTGGCACCCAGAATGCACTGCAACATGCTTTATGATGGCCAACACTGTTGAGATTCACAGGATGATTCTTGATGTCTGTGTGTTTAAATGAGCTCTGTTTTTTTTTGTTTTTTTTTAATCAGAACTCTAAAAAAAAAATTTGAAAATTGAAAAAATTGAAAGTTGATCTTGTGCTGTAATGAATAATGTAAATCTAACTCAGAGATTGGGCTCTAAATGAGTTCAGTGATTCAGATCAAATAATGATTATGTAAAAACATAACCTACAACACCTGATCATCTTTTAACTTTGCTTTTCTGGTTGGTTTTAATGCAGTTAAAACTGCCCAAACAAAATCTAATATTAAAAAGTCAAGGGTCAAGAGCTCAACTAAAACAAACCCTGACCTCGATGATGGTAACTTAAAAATTGTGATTTTCTCCTTTGGTGATTCTGCTTGTTATCATCAGGTGTCTTCAATAATGCTCAATCATCACTCAATTAATCACTTAATTATCTCATTAATGCTTCAGTGGGTAGAATAAAAATATGGCAGGACTTTTACTCTTTGACCCCTGGACTACCCACCTATGTCCCTAATTGATCCATATACTCTATTTATGTATAAAGTGATACTTTCCCAAAATATTTTTTTTCTTTTAATTTACTCAACCCCATGCAAACATAGATTTTCTTTCTTCAGATGAAGACAAATGGAGATTTTTAGAAAAATCCATCTCTGAGTTCATATAATGCAAGTGTACGTACCCTCAAGTTGACATTTAAAGAACCATGCAAAACAAACATGGTGGTAATCCATACAATGCCAGTCGATGAATCAATGTCTTCTGAAGCAAACCAATTGGCTTATGTGACAAAAATACTAATATTTTAAACTTTATCTATAAACGATCCTTTTCAGCCAGCTGTCATATGTGGGTTCACGGAAGGATTGAGTTCACATTCGTCAAACCATGACGTTATTGTGCTGTGAAGCTTGTGCATGAACTGATGGTCCTCTGTGCTTCTGCATCACTTTTTGCGCGAGTTTCACAATTTGTTTACATCATGCTTCACTACATGCTGACATTCTGGGACGGCATGATGGTGAGTGTCCTAAATGATGAAAACATTTTCATATTTGGGTGGAGTATGTAATGGAAGCTTGTTCCCATCACGCAATAAAAAAATATAACAGCTAATTAAGTCAATATAACAGCTATTCTGAATTTATAACTTGTGAATTGGGAGAAAATTTTACAATTGCGAGATAAAAAGTTGCAGTGCTGAGAAATTTATAGTGAACTTTATAACTAGTTCATACTATACAACTTACATAACTTTTTCCCTCACAATTGCAAGTTTATATCTTGTATTTCTGACTTTTTTCCTCAGAATTGTGATATACCCACAGCAACATTGTGTCGGCCCAGATCCGGCCCACATCTGGCACATGTGGCATGATGATCTGGCCCACATGCTGCAATGAATTACGGTCCTTGTGTGGGCCGCTTCTGTTTGCCAGATCTGAGCCACAAGCAGGCCACAGCAATGTCAGCCAAGAGCAAAGAAATAAACCTAAACTGGACCTTACTGAGCCACAAAGTCTGTGTGTATATATGGAGTCATCTCAGCCTTAATAAGCCTGTTAACAAGCAGAATCACTGAAGGAAAGAAGAGAACAGAAAAAGAGACGAGCAGAAACACAAGAACTACAACTGACTTCAGCCACAGCCTTAGATGAAATCAACTGAAGGTGAAAGACAATAAATCTCTCAAGATCTCAACAGAGGATGATTAAACAACTCCAGATCATCATGCCACAAGATCATCATGCCACAAGTGCCAGACGTGGGCCGGATCTGGGCCGACACAATGTTGCTATGTGGGTAGAATCGTGATTGAAGTTATAAAGTCAGAATTGCAAGACTTAAACTCACAATTATGAAAAAAAGTAACAATTGTTAGATAAAGTCTCAATTACCTTTTTAAAATTTTATTCAGTGGTTCAAACCAGAGGTGGGTAATCCAGGGGTCAAAGAGTAAAAGTCCTGCCATATTTTTATTCCACCCACTGAAGCATTAATGAGATAATTAAGTGATTAATTGAGTGATGATTGAGCATTATTGAAGACACCTGATGATAACAAGCAGAATCACCAAAGGAGAAAATCACAATTTTTAAGCCATCATCGAGGTCAGGGTTTGCTTTAGTTGAGCTCTTGACCCTTGACTTTTTAATATTAGATTTTGTTTGGGCAGTTTTAACTGCATTAAAACCAATCAGACAAGCAAAGTTAAAAGATGATCAGGTGGTGTTGGTTATGTTTTCACATAATCATTATTTGATCTGAATCACTGAACTCATTTAGAGCCCAATCTCTGAGTTAGATTTACATTATTGATTACAGCAGCACTGTGATTCTGCAGAAGATCAGCTTATACAATACAGAATTTTTTTTTTTTTTTTTTTTTTTTTAAAGTTGTCCTTATCACAAAAAAATAAATATTTAGACCCACACAGACATCAAGAATCAGCCTGTGAATCTCAACAACGGTGACAAGCAACATATTCTGATCAACAGATCAACTCTGAACATTAGAAAACAAGCTACTAAAAGTCACAGAAAAACAGCAAAATTTTAATAGTGAGAATAAAGAAAATTACTAAGACAATTCAGCTCATAATTTATTCATGCAGCAATGCATGATGGGAGGCATGGATGAATTTTGATTGGTGGCACCCAGAATGCATTGCAACATGCTTTATGATGGTCACCACTGTTGAGATTCACAGGATGATTCTTGATGTCTGTGTGTTTAAATGAGCTCTGCTTTTTTTTTTTTTTTTTAAATAAGAACTCTAAAAAAAAAAAATGTATTGATAAAGTTGATCTTGTGCTGTAGAATCACAGTGCTGCTGTAATCAATAATGTAAATCTAACTCAGAGATTGGACTTTAAATGAGTTCAGTGATTCAGATCAAATAATGATTATGTAAAAACATAACCAACAACACCTGATCATCTTTTAACTTTGCTTTTCTGGTTGGTTTTAATGCAGTTAAAATTGCCCAAGTAAAATCTAATATTAAAAAGTCAAGGGTCAAGAGCTCAACTAAAACAAACCCTGACCTCGATGATGGTGGCTTAAAAATTGTGATTTTCTCCTTTGGTGATTCTGCTTGTTATCATCAGGTGTCTTCAATAATGCTCAATCATCACTCGATAATCACTTATTTATCTCATTAATGCTTCAGTGGGTGGAATAAAAATATGGCAGGACTTTTACTCTTTGACCCCTGGATTACCCACCTCTGATAGTCATAAATAGGTTAGTGCTAGGCTAATAAACACATTATTTGATTTAAATGTACATAGCCTGACTTTAAACAATTATTAAAGGACTCACCACAGACAGAAACACTGAAGATCTTTTCACTGATTCTGCTGTTGATGATCTGTAGTTTATAAACTCCACAGTCTGTGGTTCTGGTGTTTGTGATGGTCAGAGATCCAGTCTGATGATCCAGCTTCAGTCTGTCTCTGAATCTCTCAACATACTGATCATCTGCAAAAATCCTATTCAGATCCCCATTGATTTGAGCTATGCGAGTGTCATTAAAATACCATTTAATTGTGTTGTGTTGGGATTTTTCAACATCAGTGTTTAGAGTGAATGAATCTCCCTCCATCACTGACACTGACTCTCCTTCGGTCTTAACACCGAAAAGACCTGAGGAAGAAATGAACAGTGAACTAGACAAGTAAAGTTTGCCCACACAGCAAAAGGACTCCGTGGCGGATCCACCGCGGAGGTATCGCGCAGAGGTGTATAGTCCAGGGCTCAGAAAGTAAAAGTCCTGCCATATTTTTTTTTTTCCACCCACTGAAGCAGTGTTAAAGTTAATGAGATAATCAAGTGATTAATTAAGTGATGATTGAGCATTATTGAAGACACCTGATGATAACAAGCAGAATCACCAAAGGAGAAAATCACTATTTTTAAGACACCATCAGAGCGATGAGGGTTTGCTTTAGTTGAGCTCTTGACCCTTTACTTTTTAATATTAAAATTTATTTGGGCAGTTTTAACTGCATTAAAACCAACCAGACAAGCAAAGTTAAAAGATCAGGTGGTGTTGGTTATGTTTTCACATAATCATTATTTGATCTGAATCACTGAACTCATTTAGAGCTCAATCTCTGAGTTAGATTTACATTATTGATTACAGCAGCACTGTGATTCTACAGCACAAGATCCAGTTTTTTTTTTTTCAAAATAATTCAATCACCAAAAGTTGTTCTTAGAAAAAAAAAAGTCTTTCATTTAGACACAGACATCAAGAATCATCCTGTGAATCTCAACAATGGTGAGAATAATAAAGCATTTTGCAGTGCATTCTGGGAGCCACCAATCAAAACTCATCCACGGCTCCCATCATGCATTGCTGCATGAATAAATTATGAGCTGAATTGTCTTAGTAATTTCTTTATTCTCACTATTTAAATTTTGCTGTTTTTCTGTGACTTTTTAGTAGCTTGTTTTCTAATGTTCAGAGTTGATCTGTTGATCAGAATATGTTGCTTGTCACCGTCGTTGAGATTCATACGCTGATTCTTGATGTCTGTGTGTGCCTAAAAAAAGTTTTTTGTTTTTTTTTGATCAGAACAACTTTTAAGAAATCCTTCATATTTTATTGATGAAACTGATCTTCTGTAGAATCACAGTGCTGCTGTAACCAATAATGTAAACCTAACTCAGAGATTGGGCTCTAAATGAGTCCAGATCAAATAATGATTATGTGAAAACAACCAACACCACCTGATCATCTTTTTTCTTTGCTTGTCTGGCTGTTACAACTCAGTTACAGCAGCCCAAACAAATTCCAATATTAAAAAGTCAAGGGTCAAGAGCTCAACTAAAACAAACCCTGACCTCTGTGATGGTGGCTTAAAAATTGTGATTTTCTCCTTTGGTGATTCTGCTTGTTATCATCAGGTGTCTTCAATAATGCTCAATCATCACTCAATTAATCACTTATTTATCTCATTAACTTTAACAGCGCTTCAGCGGGTGAAAAAAAAATATAGCAGGACTTTTACTTTCTGACCCCTGGACTATACACCTCTGCCGCGAACGGACCCGTATCGGAGTCCACTTGCGCGCAGTGACGGATCTGTAACGAAGGCGGATCGCGGACCCCGCCTTGGCTCCGCGCTGCATCCGCTCCGCATCCGCGATTAAAACCTTACCTCCACGCTGGGTCCGTTTGGGACCCGCAAATTGATACAACCGTTACAGTAAAGGCGCGTGCGCGTCCGCGGATCCGACATGGGTCTGCTCAAGACCCGCTGATTGACAGTAGAATTTATGGCGTCGCCCGGAGGCGGATCTGATCCTCTGGGCGGTGTCAAAACGAATGTGACAGTCACGCGGATTTGGCGACTTGAATGCGGATCCACCTAGGAGTCCCCTGCTGTGTGGGGAATCGCCAAAGGAGAAAATCACAATTTTTCGCAAAACCCTTCAGATTATATTGATAAAGCTGATGCTCTACTGTAGAATCACAGTGCTGTTGTAATCAATAATGTAAATCTAACTCAGAGATTGGGCTCTAAATGAGCTCAGGTCAAATTACAATTACGTGAAAACATAACCAACACCACCTGATCATCTTTTTAAATTAATTGTCAGGCTGTTATGACTCAATTAATAGCCCAAACAAGATCTAATATTAAAAAGTCAAGGGTCAAGAGCTCAACTAAAGCAAACCCTCATCTCCACGATGGTGGCTTAAAAATTTTGATTTTCTCCTTTGGTGATTCTGCTTGTTATCATCAGGTGTCTTCAATAATGCTCAATCATCACTCAATTAATCACTTATTTATCTCATTAACGCTTCAGTGGGTGGAATGAAAAATATGGCAGGACTTTTACTCTTTGACCCCTGGATTACCCACCTCTGACGACCGCCTACATAGCAATGATGTTATTTTTGCCATGTACCTTCATGCTCGTGCAGACATGGCGAGTATATACCAGGCATTATTGGCAAAGTAACTGACACGTAACTGACTGTGTGCGGTATGGAGTGGAACATGGAAAATTAAGTACTCTGGTCTTAAGGAGGCTAGAATAGGAAACAAGCAGAGCAGAGATAAAATGCAGAAAATAAAACAAAGAGGTGCTTTGGCTGAAGGTTTGGAAGTGGTTAAATTAAATGATACTCACCAATGACAGAAAGACTGAAGCTCCTAATGCTGCTGATACTGAAGCTGCTGCCGCTGTTGCTGATCTGTAGATGATAAAATCCAGCGTCTGTGGTTCTGATGTTTGTGATGCTCAGAGATCCAGTCACATGATCCAGCTTCAGTCTGTCTTTAAGTTCTGAGTTTTGCTCTTCACTCTGTTCAACTGTACAAATATTACCTCCAGTGATTTCAGTAATGCAAATGTCATTAAAATACCACGTCATCACATCATTTGGTTTTTTTATTACACCAGAATCTAAAGTGACAGATTCTCCCTTCTTCACTGACTTTCTCTTCACGTCATCTAGTTCAGCAGCAGAAACACCTGAAACAAACCAACAGATTGTGGGGTTACACTGTTTTGTCCATTACTGTATTTATCACCACAAAAGGCAACACTTTTGAATCATTGCTTGAATTACACTGTTAAACCTTGCTGTAAATAAATGTCAAATTCTGACAGCAACAAACAATTTACCATTAGAACAGTAATATACTGTAGAAAACAATGCATTCTGGGTAATATTTGTCATTTTCGAGAAAATAGCCTACAGGAATATACTGTGAGTTAACATCGCTCAAAGTCGACACTCAGAGGCTGTGTTCAAATCACACCCTATACCCTCATTCACTATTCCCTACATTAGTTCACTAATATAGTCCACTTGACAGAGTGAATGAAAAGAAGTGAGTGAATTCAGACACTGATGAACACCTGATAAGCAGAATCACTGAAGGACAGAGAAACAAGACCAGAAAAAAGAGAAGAGACGAACAGAAACACAAGAACTACAACTGACTTCAGCCACACTGAGTGAAACCAGTTCACAAACCAGTTTGACATTATTTCTTTCATACATGTACAGAAGTTCTTGTTGAGAATGAACAGATTTGGATGTTGATGTTTTATTGAAAATAAAAATGTATTGAGGTTTGTAGTCACCATCGTGATGACCAGTGTCTGCTTTAGTTGGGCTCTTGACTCTTTAACACTATCCTTCTCTGGCTGCTGTAACTGGATGTTTATAAACACATTTGATATGGCAGGAAAAAGCCAACATGAAATTGATCAGGTGTTTGGCTGTTGTGATGATACTGTAATCATCTTGGACATGTGAAATTCACTTCTCTTTGTGCAGTTTTTTATGATATATATTTTTTATGTTTGCTGCTTATTCCATATCTGTGAATCAGCAGAGTAAGAACCAGCAATGTTTCAGTAAACAATTACTTAGAATAATATTATCATACAGTGCACAAATTATTTTGAGTTCCTGCATAACTTGCACAGCAGAGACATCAATAATCAGCATATGAATCTCAACAATGGTGACATTCAAAAGTTTAATGTTGCAATGCATGCTGGGTGCCAGCATAGTACAAAACTCCCAGAATGCACTGCAGCATGAATAAATTATGGAGTTGAATGGTCCTTTTTTTATTGCCACCATTGTTGAGATTGATGTGCTGATTTTTGATATCTGTTGTGTGGTATCATTACAGTAACATTGTAGATTACAGTAAATAATTGCACAATCAACAGTAAATTGGCAACAGTGTTTAAAAAGTGTGAGGAAAGTCCACTGATGAGTTACCAGCATGTACTCGGATTCAACCCTGGACCAATATAACCCCTGCTTATACTAATTAATTCATTATTAAACAAAAATAATAGATGTATTTAAACAGATGATAAGAAATATGATGAAAATCTCTGGAACACAACTGCCATTTTTATGAACCAAAACTTGGGGTGTCGTTGTCTAAACTAAAGGCACCTAACCCCCAAAAATGGCTGCCTACTGCTCCGTGTCTGTGTCCACGGTTTGCAGTGTGTGTTCACTACTCCTAGTATGTGTGCACTTGGATGGGACAAATTCCAAGTATGGATTACAATACTTGGCCTTTACATGTCACTTTCACTTTCAAACTAACAGCTCACCACTGGAAAGCATTTCTTTAAAATCATGCTGTTCTGTGTTATGAAGCATTCATTAAATAATTTACCAGTGGCAGAAACACTGAAGAGCTGTTCACTGCCACTGCTGATCTGTGATTTATAGAGTCCAGAGTCTGTGATCCTGATGTTCATGATGGTCAGAGATCCAGTCTGATGATCCAGCTTCAGTCTGTCTCTGAATCTCTCATTATCATCATGACACTGATTATCTGCACAGATCTTACTGGGATCTCCATTAATTTGAGCTACACAGGTGTCATTAAAATACCATTTAATTCTCTCTTGTTGGGTTTTTTTGACACCAGTGTATAAAGTCATTGAATCTCCTTCCTTCACTGACACGGACACTCCATCTGATCCAGCAGTACCCAATGCACCTGGAGAAAAAAATAAACAATTATAAATCAGAGGACAGAATAATAATTATAATAACACTTATCATCCAGTTAAAAAGTTCAGAAATCAAACTTCGTCAGGCAGTTTTATTCATTAAAATGTGACAACTGGAGCAAAAAAACAAAACAAAACAGATATGCTATATGTATGGTGTATGCAGGTAAAATGGGCGGCTTTTTGTTAAACATGTAATTTAGATACCTAGATGTTTTTGTTTTTTCCTTTATTCCTTTTTTCACTTAAATTGTGTCCATATTTTAAAGCTTTATATTCTGCATCTACATTTCGCTCCTCACCCTTTCTTCACTCCACAGATTGAACTTAATGCCTTGTCTTATATTCTTGATGTCTGTGTGTCTAAATGAAAGAGATTTATGTAAAGTTTATTATGTAAAAACATAACCAACACCAACTTATCATCTTTTCTATTTAGATAGATAGATAGATAGATAGACTTTATTTTTATCCCAAAGGGACATTTAAATGTTACAGCAGCATGAACACCACAATACAAATAGTAACACTACTATAAACAAATAACAATACAGTATAATAATAAACACATATCATTAAATGTAAAAAAAAAAAAAAAAACAATTTAAAATAATGAATAATAAATATATCCTACTATAAATAAATATAAATATTGGGCAAATGTAATATAATTTAATTTAATTTAATTCTATTTTAATGCACAATTTATCCAAACCCCAAACCTCAATATTAAAATAAGCTAGCATTAAAAAGTCTAACCACTGTTGGAACAAAGGATCTACGAAAGCACTCCTTCTTACACTGAGGGTGCAAAAGTCTCTGACTAAAGGAGCTAGTAATTTGCTTGTCTGGCTGTTACAACTCAGAAGTGGCATGCAGTGGGGCTTAAGCCCCTGTCCCTTTCATCATGAAAGTCAAAGTGCCCTTTGCGGTAGTGATGTGTCGTTCTTGAACGAATCGTTCATTTTGAACGAATCTTTAATGTGACTCTGGAAGAACGAGTCGTCTCGGGGGGTGATTCGTTCAGTCGCGCATGTGCAATATTCTACAGGTTCTGTACTGCTAGAAGTAGTTCACCTGATGATTCAATTGATTAGTTCATTTCATGAGTCTTTCGGGTTTTTGAGTCGTTCCTTAATCACGTGACCAGAGGTGGACATTCCAGGGGTCAGAAAGTAAAAGTCCTGCCATATTTTTATCTCATCCACTGAAGCATTAATGAGATAAATAAGTGATTAATTGAGTGATGATTGAGCATTATTGAAGACACCTGATGATAAAAAGCAGAATCACCAAAGGAGAAAATCACAATTTTTAAGTTACCATCATCGAGGTCAGGGTTTGTTTTAGTTGAGCTCTTGACCCTTGACTTTTTAGTATTAGATTTTGTTTGGGCAGTTTTAACTGCATTAAAACCAAACAGACAAGCAAAGAGAAAAGATGATCAGGTGTTGGTTATGTTTTCACATAATCATTTTTTGATCTGAATCACTGAACTCATCTAGAGCTCAATCTCTGAGTTAGATTTACATTATTGATTACAGCAGCACTGTGATTCTACAGCACAAGATCAGCTTTTACAATACAATTTTTTTTTTAGAGTTCTGATTTAAAAAAATAAAAACGGAGCTTATTTAAACACACAAATATCAAGAATCATCCTGTGAATCTCAACAGTGGTGGCCATCATAAAGCATGTTGCAGTGCATTCTGGGAGCCACCAATCAAAATTCATCCATGGCTCCCATCATGCATTGCTGTATGAATAAATTATGAGCTAAATTGTCTTAGTAATTTCATTTATTCTCACTATTAAAATTTTGCTGTTTTTCTGTGACTTTTTAGTAGCATGTTTTCTAATGTTCAGAGTTGATCTGTTGATCAGAATATGTTGCTTGTCACCGTTGTTGAGATTCACAGGCTGATACTTGATGTCTGTGTGTGCCTAAAATATATATATTTTTTTTTTGTGATAAGGACAAAAAAAAAATTCTGTATTGTATAAGCTGATCTTCTGCAGAATCACAGTGCTGCTGTAATCAATCATGTAAATCTAACTCAGAGATTGAGCTCTAAACGAGTTCAGTGATTCAGATCAAATAATAATTATGTGAAAACATAACCAACAACACTTGATCATCTTTTAACTTTGCTTGTCTGGTTAGTTTTAATGCAGTTAAAACTGCCCAAACAAAATCTAATACTAAAAAGGCAAGGGTCAAGAGCTCAACTAAAACAAACCCTGACCTCGATGATGGTAACTTTAAAATAGTGATTTTCTCCTTTGGTGATTCTGCTTGTTATCATCAGGTGTCTTCAATAATGCTCAATCATCACTCAATTAATCACTTATTTATCTCATTAATGCTTCAGTGGGTGGAATAAAAATATGACAGGACTTTTACTTTCTGACCCCTGGAATGTCCACCTCTGCACGTGACAGACCCATACACTATGCTGTGTGACCCAAGCACATTATATTTATTAGTAAATAACGTTAACTCTCCAGTTTTGTTTGAGTTTGTGTTACAACTGTTAAAGCTGAAGTTATCATAATCTTGATGTTTTAAACTAACATTAATAATTCAAATTCAAAATGTTATTTGCTTTTAATTTATGTCATTATATGTCCTTTTTGAGCAATCTTCTTATACATATATTAGACCAATATGTCAAGTCTGCCTAGGAAAAGCAATTATTATAACAGCAAACTCAAAATTGGAGTAAAAATGAACAAACTAGGCTATAAACACTTTGTATTGTAGGCTTGGATTATTATATTATTATATAGCCTAGTGTTTATTTACAGATAGACAGTCAAAAAGATAAATTAATCAATATTTTATTTATAACAGGGCTTTATTTATTTATAATAACACACCACAGATCCTCAAGAAACAGTAACAAAAACAGTGACAGAAATGTCAGAAATAGCGTATGGGTATGTCACGTGATTAAGGAACGACTCAAAATCCCGAAAGACTCATGAAATGAACTAATCAATTCTCTTACCGGCTCAGACTGCATTGGTTTAGCATGGGACTGCCTGTCACGTCATTAAGGAATGACTTAAACCCGAAGACTTGTCAGACAAGAGGTGAGGTGAGCTTAATCAGCTTGTCATAAACTGAAGACCCAGATAATGAATTAATCATTTCTGAATCTTATAGCATTGTAGTTTTGTGTTGTTTGTAGTGGGATCAACGTTTGCATAAGTAGTAGATGTGTTGGGGAAGTAACACGTAACATTTTAATTACATTTTGCTAAAATGAACGAAATGAACGAAATGATTCGAAAAAAGATTCGTTCATTTTGTTGAACGAGACTCAAAAGTCCGAGTTCACAAAATGATCCGAACTTCCCATCACTACTTTGCGGTCACATCGCGGTGCCCCCATGTTCCCATTTCTCCCCCACAGAACGCGATTTCTACCGCTGGTAATTTCATTGGTTACAGTGACGGGTAGGTTTAGGGATCAGTGTTTGGTGTAGGCAATCAGTACTGTGATTGACATGACCAATAAAATCAGCTGGAGGGCGGATACATCTAGAAAACGCCTATTGTCATCCTTTAAGGTGTGGCCACACCCACCAGTGCACCAGTGTCATATTACATCAACCAAAACTATTTTATCATTTAAAGAAATAGTGTCTCTCTAATTAAAGACAATTGTCATGCTCTGAAAGTGTAAACCTATTGAGCACAGTAGAAACAAATATAAACGGCCCACTTTACCTGCATTCACCCTATCTAATTTTCCTCTTAAATATTTGGCTAATAGAGTTTTTAATGCTCTATTTTCTCTCGTCAAAACTTTACAAATATGACAAAACCTAGAATAATCTAGACATATAAATTGGGAAAAATTAAGAAATAATAAATAAATTACTGCCCCAGATTCCTGTTGGAAGAAAGATAAACATTTTAATTGTCTATCTATGTCTTACCATGCAGGAGTAAAACACTCGCCGTGTGTAAAATAAAGAACTCCATTCCTCTGGAAATTAATGGATGGATGTTCTGTGAGATATCCATCTGTTCTCCTGAAAGAAAAAAAAAAAAAGAAAAAAAAAAAAAAAGGGGATGATGATGTGTCCACCAGCTTGGAGCAGATCGAGCTTACGCGATGAAGTGTAATAAATCGATGCTAAACTACCCCAACTTGGATAAGGAGCACAATGGAGAAAAAAAGATAATGAAAATGAAAGTAAATTGGTCAGGGTTGCAAGGTTTGCATAACAAAAATCAACCCAATTCTGACAGTAGGTGGCGCTTATGAGACAGCAGTGATGCAGCAGGATTCTTTATACATTTTGTGAATTCTTCAAAATTATATGTTTATTATTTTTGTTAGGCTATATTGGGCTATAAAATACTAACTTGTTAACTATTTAAAGCTTGAAATAATATAACAATAGTAAGAAAATGTATATATTTGTAACCTTTTTTTACTTTTAGACAAAATATATATAAAATTTAAATTTGCATATGTGTTTTATGTTTTGTCAATATAAATTAATGAGTTTTTTATAACAGCATATCACATAAAATGCAAACAAATGTAATTTGTCACTCTATATCTTCCAATATCATCTTAGTAAAATAACATTTAAATGCAAATTTGGCCAGAAATCTTGGAGTAATCCTTGATGATCAACTGACCTTCAAAGACCACATTGCAAAGACAGCTCGGTCATGCAGATTTGCACTATATAACATCAGGAAAATCAGGTCCTTTCTAACAGAACATGCAACACAACTTCTGGTCCAGGCCCTGGTCATTTCTAGGCTTGATTACTGCAATGCTCTTCTGGCTGGACTGCCATCATGCACAATCAAACCTCTACAAATTATTCAGAACGCTGCAGCACGTCTTGTCTTCAATGAGCCCAAAAGAGCCCACGTCACGCCTCTCTTCATCTCTCTTCACTGGCTCCCACTTGCTGCTTGCATCAAATTCAAGGCGTTGACGCTTGCTTACAGATCTGCCACAGGCTCAGCACCCTCCTACTTCCACTCACTCTTACGAGTCTACACTCCTACCAGAAACCTGCGCTCATTAAAGGAGCGAAGGCTTGTGGTACCATCACAGAGAGGCACGAAATCACTTTCCAGAACATTCTCAATTCACTGTCCCTTGCTGGTGGAATGATCTTCCTGCCTTCATCCGGAATGCGGAATCCCTGGCAATATTCAAAAGACAGCTGAAAACCCATCTCTTTCGTGAGCACTTAACCTCATCTTTAAAAAAAAAAAAAAAAAAAAAAAAAAAAAAAAAAACTTCTTATTCCTATCCTTTCACTTCCTCTAATCCCTCTCTATTGTATTTTAGCATAATCTGAGCACTGCCTATAACTTGTATTATGAGCACTTCTTGTCTATTTGCCTCGTCATGGCGACTCGCTTGTTGTATTCCTCATTTTGTAAGCGTCTGCCAAATGAATAAATGTAAATGCTTATTTTTATGAAGAAAGCTCAGCAATTTTTATTGTGTGGGCAAAAGATGGCAATGCAATACGCCTACAATGATGATTGAGAGATTAACAAATAAACGTTCCTCAAAAGCCCTTTGTATCATTATTTTGGGTGTGTCTGTAGTCAGTGTGTTTGCTGTTTTTTTTAAACACACGGGCTGTTTAAGAGAAAGGACCGCAGGTGCTTAGGAGGATATAGTTCTCGCCTTGGAGCGTCTGTCAGAACGCAGGACAGGAGGCAGGACTCAGTTTGAACAGTTTACTGAACTTTCTTCAGCAGCACAGACATACATTAGACAGTAACGTTGCCACACTTTACAATATAGGTGCAAATTCGGATGCAGTAGTTGGCACTCAGCTTATGTTTATGGAGATGGTAGGTTTAAATCATAATCATCAGCATGTTGGTTGTGTGTGTGGCTGCAAATAAACAAAACAGTAATCAATGTTACATAAAGCATAATTATTGATGTTGATTAGCTTAACATCAGGTCTAGCACAATACAACAGCTTAACCAGGCTGAATCATAGCTTATAAGTCAAAATTTCTTCACTTATTAATTTGTACAGAACAAATAATAATGTATGGGTTTCAATAATACGAGAGTTACACTTCAGTCTCTAACAAACAACGTGCATAAACATTTTACAATGACGTTCATCCTACACTAACGATATGGCATGACTCATCAATTCTATCGAGTGGATGTATGACCCAAATACTCGATTATTTCTAGATATTCACATATATAATAAATCTTAAGCAAGTAATGAAAAAACAGAAACTCACTTTCTCAAATGGACGCACACAGTTATTAATAATTAACCTTCCACTGCATCGCGACTTCAGAACGGTCCTCCTGTGGCGACCACTTTGGAGCAGACGTCACAATTACGTCACTTGCAGCTGCGCGCGCATACTGGTTGCAGAAAAATAGTTGAAGCTATTGAAGAAAAATGTGAAAAAATCCACAGAATAAGAGAAAAATGTTTTGTTGTGCCTCTGGATGTTGGAATCAGAATGCAAAAAATATAGTCTTCATTTTTAAAGAAAACCATCGTTGAAAACGTAATTTGAAGATAAACAGAGACGTTTCACAGACTGCACTGATGACACCTGCAAGGATTAGTCTACTATTAAAGCAGGAATTTGATGTAAACAGTAAGTCTCTACATAAAATTCACATATGCAGTTCAGAGGACATACATACATACATACAGCATGAAACAATTATAATTAAAATAATTTAAACCTATAATATTTTACATAGATAACTTTTAAACATAATAGTTTTTATTTCACAATTCTGACTTTTTTTTCTCTTGCATTTGCGTGTTTATTACTCCCAGTTCGGACTTTATAACTCGCAATAGTGAGTTTATTTCACAATTCTGAGGGGGGAAAAGTCAGAATTGCGGGATAAATTGCAATTCAGAAAAGACAGAATAACGAGTATATCTCACAATTCTGTTTTATTTTGTAAGAAATGTGATATGTAAACTCAGATTTGCGAGAAATAAAAGTCAGAATTGTGAGATATAAACTCGAAATTAACTTTTTTTATTCTTTTATTTCGTGGCTTCCATAGACTTCTACTGCTCAACTTTCATTTTCTGCAACCAGCTAGGCTCCGCCCACAAAAAACGTCATCGCTGTTTGCAAACACCAAATTGGTCATGCGTATTTCACATGCGCAATCACTTTCAGCACATCTACTAATGGCCACTAGATGGCGCTTTTGCGCTAACTTTATAACACGGGCAATATGATTTTTACAGATGTATGCAATTTAAGAGTTAATCTTTGTTTCCGAATGCTATAAGTAAAGATATGCTGTCAATTTTCTTAACTTTTTGTAAACCCAGCCAATATAAGCATAATAAAAGCATCTAACTGCAATATTTAACATATAACAACTGCAAAGCGTCATATGTGTAAACCATATGATTTAAGCATTAAATCCGGCATAAACTCCGACGCAACCTGCATATTTAAAACCCTCAAGACAGATGTTAATACCTGAACCGATCAGAGTTGACTGCCGACCGCGTTTTTTGCTTAATTTCCAAAAAGTCGAGAACTACCCAACATTTTGACGCTTTCAACGCTTTCTCCGGTCCGCCGTCAGGGCAAGCATGAAGCTCAACTCCCATATGAATTAACAGAAAACGCTTGATTCTGCACCAAGCCAGTGGACTCACGCAGTCTGTCCCACCCCAGAAGATGGTGCAATGACGACATTCTGACGTCATCATTGCATCAGTATGTTATTGTAAAGATACCACGCACTAAATTAAAACTTGTGTTACCTCATTTCATTTGCAGAAACCAACTGCCTCAAATTGTCTGACTGCCACTTAGATTTACAAACTAATATTTATTACATGCTAATAAAGTGAGCATATTATTACTATGAACTTATTTCTTTAGAGTTCACTAAAAACATTTTACATAAATGTATCAACGATAATAAACTGCATCAACGACTACACAATCATTATCTGTTAAATAAAACAACATGCAGCATATCATCAGTGTCTTTTGATCTTCTCCTGAACCTAAGCACAGGCTCTACTCTTCAGCACAGTGGTGACCCACAACACTCAATTTTACAGTAAACTACTGGCAACAGTGTTTAACTATTTTATATGTCAATAACTGTTTTTTAACTTACAGTTTGTTACTGTTAAAATACATTTTGTGGGTGTGTCTTTTTATCTTACACCTTTAACCCTTTCAACCCCACAGGAACATCCTCTAGTGTCCACACTACAGAGTAAAAGTAACATTGACGCTGTGTTGCAATGAGATTATTAAGTTAATATTTAATTGATGATTGAGCATTAATGATGAACACCTGCTGTTAACAAGAAGAACCACTGAAAAGAGGAACAAGAACGGAATAAATATGAGCAGAAACTACAACTGTCTTCCAGCCATTACACATTATTACACTTATTATTGACCAGTTTAACTTTATTTCTACAGAAGATCTTATTGACATAAGTTTAGATGTTGATATTTTATTGAAAATGTTTGGTGTGATATCATCATTGAGGAGAAGAGTGTTTGCTTTGTTGAACTCTTGACCCATGACTATTAATCATCAGATTTTGTCTTTTCTCTGGTTGCTTAAACTATTTTTACAAGTCACATTTGTTATGGTGGAAACAAATGTGGAGAAAAAAATCATTTGCTGATAGTTATGTATTGGTGAAAAATTCATACCTTTTTTCCCCTTTTTACATTATTAACAGATGAAAGCACTGTGAAATAGGGATGGGCAGATCGATATGAAGTATCGATATATCGATACTGATGTTGAGTATCGAAAGAATCGATACTCAAATAAAAATATCGATACTAAGGTGTGGTTTTTTTTACCAGTGATTTTGTTTAATTAACAATAAATTGTATGCATACAAAACATTGAATTGGACAAATAACCTATGTTAGCGAATAATTGTGTAGTAGGACTATTTTCCTGCTCATCTGAACACACAAATGCTGCAAGTCAGAACCAATCAATCACAGAAAGCGTTCGTTCACTGCCGACACTACATTCAAATGGCTGCATGCGTTTAATATTGTAAGAAACCATTGATGCTTTTGGGAAAAACACAGCCCTGAACAATGCTTAACAGCAGACAGAACAACATGATATGTTTGAGTTATTTCACAACAAACAAAATGAAATAGTAGCCTACATAGTTTTTGCAATTACATTTATTTAAATTGAACACTAAAAGTTCATATTGATGTTCTGTTCTGTAACTACACTGTCAGAATACAAAGTTTGCATTTTATGGGTGCAACAGCCTGTCACTGGCAGTCCCTTATGAAACTGAACCATTACTACAGTGACCATAGTTCAGCTAGGCCTATAGTATTTGTAGATTTCCATGGTTACCACTACAAATAAATATTTTAACCATGTGTAAACAAAAATATAATCTAATAAATTGCAATTAAAGCGTATTGAATGTTAAAATTCCTTTCAAATATAATGTTATGTGTTACCCATATTACTCATAGTAATTTAAGGATTTAAATTATTAATAATTTAATAACTTAAATTCAGGTGGAGTTATCGCATCGAAAATGGCGATTTCAGTCTTGAAAGTATCGGTATCATATCAAAAACAAAATAAATGGTATCGCCCATCCCTACTGTGAAACTACAGCAAGAAACCCAACAACAATCAGCTAAAAAATATTTATTTTTAAACACCATACACAAAAAACATTCAAAAACATTCACACAAAATCATTAAAACACACACAGATATCAAAAATCAGCACATCAATCTCAACAATGGTGGCAATAAAAAAGGACCATTCAGCTGCATAATTTATTCATACTGCAGTGCATGCTGGGAGTTTTGTTCTATGCTGGAACCCAGCATGCATTGTGACATTAAACTTTTGGATGTCGCCATTGTTGAGATTCATATTCTGATTGTTGATGTCTCTGCTGTGCAAGTTATGCAAGAGCTTACGATTTTATGCATTATCAGATTTATATATTTTCTGAAATAACTGAAACATTGTTGGTTCTTATGCTGTTGAATCACAGACATAGCATAAAATAAAATACCCATCAAAGACTAGACAAGTCCAAGATGATTACAGCATCATCACAACAGCCAAAACACCTGATCAACTTCATGTTGGCTTTTTTCTGCCATAACATATGTGTTTTATAAACATTCAGTTACAGCAGCCAGAGAAAGCTGCAAACTTCAATACATTTTTATTTTCAATAAAACATCAACATCCAAATCTGTTCATTCTCAACAAGAACTTCTGTACATGTATGAAAGAAATAATGTCAAACTGGTTTGTGAACTGGTTTCACACTCAGTGTGGCTGAAGTCAATTGTAGTTCTTGTGTTTCTGCTCATGTCATTTTTCTGTTCTTGTTTCTCTGTCCTTCAGTGATTCTGCTAATCAGGTGTTCGTCAGTGTCTGAATTCACTCACTTCTTTTCATTCACTCTGTCAAGTGTACTATATAGTGAACTAATGTAGGGAATAGTGAATGAGGGTATAGGGCGTGATTTGGAACACAGCCTCTGAGCGCTGTTAACACATATTCCAGTTGACTATTTTCTCAAAGATGACAAATATTACCCAGAATGCATTGTTTTATATTCCTGTTTTAATGGAAAATGGTTTGTTACTGTCAGAATTTGGCTGTTTTTCTACAGCAAGGTCTAACAGTGTAGTTCCCAACTTTTTGGAAATCAAGCAAAAATGTGGTTGACAGCCAACATTTAAATGAATAATAGGCTTTTTTGTCTTCAAAGAGTGTTAATCTTTTTTTTAATGATGGTGTCTGAAACACATTACCACATAAGACCTTCGTTCATCTTCTGAACACGAATTAGAATATTGTTGATGACATCCAATGGCTCAGTGAGGTCTCTATACACTCTAAGAACAAATATGTAGAAAAATGACACATATTATGTGTAACACTCTAGTTTACACATTTTGTGTCAATATTGCATAAAAATGTGTTGGAAGAATTCAAATGTTTTACACATATTATGTGTAGTTTTAAAATGAACACAATCTGTGTATTTGTTCACAGCTTCAACACAATCTGTGCAGCCAAGAACATCTGTAATGTGTTAATATTACACATTTACACAACTTTGTGTTCATTTCAGAGGTGAAGACCAGGGGCCCATTTCAGAAAGGAGGTTAAGTGAGAACTCTGAGTAAGTTAACCCTGAAATGAGGGAAACTCTGGGTTTTCTGTTTCAGAATGGGAGGTATGTCAAACCCGAGAAAGCAGGGTAAGTCAAGCCTGTTTCTGAAAGAGAGGTAACTCTTACTCAGAGTCAGTTACCATGGTAACTTACTCTGTGAACCTAACCTGGTCAGGAGCAGGTTTTCTTTGGTAAACCCAGAGTTTCCTTCGGTCTCCTCCCCTTTTTTAAAGTGCAAGTGATGTTTAAATAGTTCACTCATTCATTCACACTGCAAAAATGCTTTTCTTACTTAGTATTTTGTCATATTTCAAGTACAAATATCTAAAAATTCTTAAATCAAGATGGATTTTGCATATAAGAAAATGATATAAGATATTTAGTCTTGTTTCCTGTGGGATCTAAATTAAGTGCATTTTACTTAAGTAAAATTATCAATATCTGCCAGTGTGGTAATAAAAATAATCTTAATGCAAATGGAAAACAAGATTATTCGGAGTGTCTATTACTAAATGTGAATTTACAGTAGCTCCACCCACCAATGTCAGACCAGGTTAAAATCAACACGTTTGCTGAATGGCTTCAGTGGAGTTGCAGTAGAGTGTTGAGCACGATGATATACACTGTAAAAAAAAATCCCGTAAAAAAACGGTAATTTTCTGGCAGCAGGGGTGCCAGAAAATGTCCGTTTAAAAACAGAAAAATACTGTCAGAAAAAAAGCATAGATAAACTGTAAAAAAATACAGACCATTACCTGTAAATTTACATTTATTTTTAACAGTGTAACTTATATAGGGGAGAGCGGGGCTGGTTGGGTCAAGTGTTGGTTGGCACGCAGTTAAATCCCAGTACACTATAGGGCGCTGCCACAAAAATCTAACATTAAAATGACTGCCCTCTTGACCAGACCACACCCATTTACTGAAATCATTCAACTGTCACTAACTATTGAGGTGAGACAACTTTTCTATTTTAGAGTCTCAAAACAAAGCAAAAAGTTCTCCCCACTAAATATATTGTAGAACTGTGATAGATAGAGATATATAAAATGTAAGGATTTCAGTTTATAGAGATAGGAATCATCTATATTTTGACAGGAAATTTACAAGTTTCTGATGAGCTATGCTATGTGGCTAACTTCATGTCAGTAAAGAGGTGTGGATGGGGTTGGTTGACACACTGATTTGGGGGTTGGTTGGCACATAGTCATTTGGTTAAAAAAATTATTAATTTATGTATTGTACATGTTAAAACAATGAATATAATGTAATATAATATAATGAACTAACTTATGTATGAAATAATTTTCTTTTAGAAGTCAAAATGGTCAGAAAATATTTAAGAACAACAGAGAGAGCAAAGACTGTGTCAACCAACCCCATCCACACCTCTTTACTGACATGAAGTTAGCCACATAGCATAGCTCATCAGAAACTTGTAAATTTCCTGTCAAAATATAGATGAAATCCTTACATTTTATATATCTCTATCTATCACAGTTCTACAATATATTTAGTGGGGAGAACTATTTTTTGTTTTGAGACTGCATTATTTCTGTTAGTCCTAATACTACACATGCACACACACACACCCCACACATAGCCTACAAACTGCTGTTTAGTTCAAATAAATATACGATCTGATTTGTTTTGAGTTTTATAGGAATAGCCGGCCTGGAGAAGTTTGTCTTCAGTGCCACGCATACACACACACATACAAACTGTTGTTTAGTTCAATTAAATACAATCTATGGAGAAAATGGGCTGAAATTCTGTCGAATGTTTTTCTGTTTTGAATTAAATTCTCAAGTTTTTTACATTTGTCACCTCATTCTTTGTAACTATAGCATCTGTAGAAATTTTCAATAGAAATGAAGAAAATGTTCTAAAAGCGGAAGTAAATTGCCTAACTAGTGTTTAATAATGATACAATCATTTACACTTTGTTATTATTGCATCCTTTTATATGTTCAGCAGCGGTGAAAATAGTATGTCTCTGCCAGTATGGTCTGCATGCTACTTTGTAGTTCAGTTTCTTTCAATTTCTTTTGTATCTATAAGCATATCAGTTTCTTCATATAACTTCCTGTGCAGAAATCCTGAATGAGGGTTGAGAAGGCTGAGAAGAAGGAAACCAAACGGCTACACATTCCTCCAAGACTGCTGAATTTCCGGTATGAACACTTCAAATGTGGTCACCTTAGGGCTCTACACTGTGTTAATCCGGGCCTGCCAGTGACTGCTGTGAAATTGAGACCATTTTACCAGTCGCACTGAGACATTTAAAATGATACCAAACATGAAAGTGAGATAAACAAGATACATTATACATATGCATTCTTGGAGAACTGTGTGTGTGTGTGTTGGGAGGGGGGTTGGGGGGGGGTGTCTTCTCTCCAGATGAGTCTTATTGCTTTATTGCAGGGTGCTTGATCTCAGCTTTTGTCTTAGCAGGAAAATCAAGTCTTACAATGTTACTGTGAAAACAACTGAAATCATTGACCTGCCACAAGATGGCACTGTTTTTGACACTCTTGATTCTTTTCCCAAAACAATCAGAGAAAATCTTCAAAGATTTAAAGGAATTTAAAGGATTATTTCACTTTCAAATAAAAATTTCCTGATAATTTACTCACCCCCATGTCACCCAAGATGTTCATGTTCTCCTTTCTTCAGTCGAAAAGAAATTAAGGTTTTTGATGAAAACATTCCAGGATTATTAACCTTATAGTGGACTTCAATGGACTCCAAACGGTTGAAGGTCAAAATTACAGTTTCAGTGCAGCTTCAAAGGGCTTTAAACGATACCAGACGAGGAATAAGTGTCTTATCTAGAGAAACGATCAGTCATTTTCTAAAAAAATGTAAATTTATATGCTTTATATAAACAAATGATTGCCTTTCATGTGGTTCTGCCAAAACCGCAATTTCGTATTCTTCAAAAAGCTTATGCTGTACGTTACTACGCCTTACCTATTCTACTTACGGAAAAAAATGGAACTGGAGTTCATTCCGTAAGTTGAATAGGGAAGGTGTAGGACATCTGGTATCATTTAAAGCCCTTTGAAGCTGCACTGAAACTGTAATTTTGACCTCCAGGAAAAGTTTATTTGAAAGTGAACTAATCCTTTAAGGGGCTTCATTTCTCCACCCCTACTATATACCACTTTATTATAAAGAAAGCCCAAAAGAAACTATAAGCATGCAACGTTACATTGTAGTTATTTTGTCAATTAATAAGTCATGACAATTTCCAAAAATAAAATAAAATAAAACGCTTTGTGCGTTAGCTGGGAAGGATTTGCATGCAGGTATGATTTTCATTCTTTCCACATGTTTCATTAACAATTCATGTGAGTATTGTGTATTAACCATAACTTGTGTTTCTGTAACCTTTTAGTTTATAAATAGGCTATAATTATATACAATGACCATGGGAAAATCCAGTTGAGAACCAGTTGAGAACCACTGTATAGGATAAAGAATCTTGCAGGTTACATTTATGGGATCATTTTTAATGGTTTTAGTTGTAATTAATTTTGTTTTACTTGTTTCTTTTTTTTTTTTTAAACAAAATAGATGACATTCTACATGTCTGTATGTCAGAGAATGTCAGTGGGTTTCTGTTGCACAGAATGTCAGTGTGTTGTAGGCTATTGCTTTTCTGTGTCAATTGCAGTCTCTCATCATGGTTTGTTGTTACCGTAGATGAAAGCAGGACAGGAAGAAGCCCCTCACGTACATGCTCTGGATGCCCGTTGTCATGCACAAGATGTGTGGAGACATAAAAGATCAAGCCGCAATTCGTAAGAAAACCAACCGCAGCATGTTTCAGTTTGACTCAGAAGATGAGCTGCTCATGTCAGTGTATATATAAGTTAAACTGGTGGCCTCGCACACCAGAAAATATATTAAGCAGCAACTGTTACTGTTTCTACATGGGTCACTGATGTTAAAGTATATTTTGAACTTGAACTTAGATGTTGCTATTTCTAGGTTACCCTTTTTTCAGTGTTTGTTGGCTACAGCTTTGGTTATTCCATACTTAATAACTGAGACCTGAATAAATACATACAACCATTTTAAAATCACTAGAATTAGGCTACTCTGACCACGAAATGTAGCTCATCCAAAATTTACATAAAATTCTTATATGTTATAGCCATTTAATGCAGTCAAACAACTTTCAAATTAAAAGATAAAAATGAAGGTTTAACACTAATAAAAACAGTTCAAATCTTAAGAACATTTATAACTAAATATAACATAAGTTCAGCGTGCGTGTGTGTGTGTGTGTGTGTGTGTGCGTTTGTGTGTGTGAACAAGGAGGGACAACGCTGCTGTGGGAGGATTTAGCACACTACTGGTTTTTAGTAGATAGTCTTAAAACAGACTCTGAACAACTGAAGAAAATGTTTCACATGTTTGTTTTGTTTTGTTTGTCTTCGTGCCGTCTGATTGGTAAGTGATAAAATAATTTTTACATCTTAATTTCTTTCCATTACAGAGGAATAAAGCTGCTTCTACCGCTAAAAATATTTTAAAACCATGTAAATGTATATGTATCGTCATCTGCTGTCAAAATCCCACACTGTTTAAAATATTTTAATTTCAAGGATTACAAAAGTAAATCCTTTACATAGTTTTCTTTAAAACAAAATTCTGAAATTCTTTAGTCTAATATTATGTGAACACTGAGTGAGAATCAGATCTAAATGTCCCATATAATAATGATATTGAAACTATCCAGCAAAATTGACCTTTTAACCTGTAATTAATTTTATAATTCCCATTTATTTTACTCCATTGCTGATAAAACGCCATACAGTGTTCACATGATATGATAACTACTTGTTCTCCAGGTGTGTTTGGTGATTCAGTGTCAGTGATGGAGGGAGATTCTGTCACTTTATACACTGATCTTACTGAAATACCTGAAGATGACGACATACTGTGGAATTTTGGAGCTGAAAATTATATTATAGCTGAAATCAG
Organism: Megalobrama amblycephala; assembly: GCF_018812025.1. NCBI lineage: Eukaryota > Metazoa > Chordata > Actinopteri > Cypriniformes > Xenocyprididae > Megalobrama > Megalobrama amblycephala. The sequence goes on from NW_025953366.1 coordinate 187,754, forward strand.
TAGAGCTACTGGAGTCTTATCTACATATGATGATGTTCCTGATGGGAGATTCAGAGACAGACTGAAGCTGGACGATCAAACTGGATCTCTGACCATCACAAACACCAAAACTGAACATGCTGGAGTTTATGAACTACAGATAAGTGGAGCGAAACGATCATCAAAAACATTCAGTGTTTCTGTCTATGGTGAGTAGAGATGTCGTTTGTTCAAATATTCACTTATTCTTGTTTATTAACAAGAATATTTTAGGTTTGATACAAGTTAAGACAGCATTTACAGAGGACCACATGAAAAAATACCAGTAATTTATAGTAAATATAGTGTTTTTGAAACATACTATATGATAAAGGTACTATGTAACTTGAATGAATTTGTTGTTGTTGTTGTTGTAAATCTATTGTAGTAATATAAACAAATTACTTTATGCAATAGTGTTATAAGTTTTCTATAACTATAGTATAGTATATGCAACAATTCAAAAACTGAAGTATACTACAGTATTTATTAAATTTTATCTGTATGCTGTAGTATTCATTAACAAAGTGTATTAAATACTATAATATATTACAGTATATTACAATTTATGATGGTATTGATGATGTTTACTATAGTAAATACTATAGCTTACTACAGTATTTTTTTCATGTGGGGTTGATTACCGCAATACAGAATTTTAACTCCTCCCTCATTTTCTCAAACATTCACATTTTCTAACAGTGTTATAATGGAAGTCATTGGGGTCAATATCTAAAGGATTTAATTCTAGAAATGCTACGCTTGCAGTTCAATAAAAACACATTAATTAGTCTCTCAAAACATGGATTATTTGAATTGCAAATCTGTCTAAATTACAATTTTACAGTCATTTAGTGTTCGAGGCATGAAAGCTACAAAGTTTTAAAAGATATAACACCAACAAAAAAGGTTAGCAAGAGATTTTTCACACTAAAACCATTAGCACACATATCGTTTGCAGACAGACATTGCAGACCTTCCGTGTTTAATGTCAGAATGCGTCAGCATCACACGCGTGTCGCGCTGCTCACGTGAACAGATTTTTGTGTTGTTTTTGCACACAAAAAGTATTCTCATCGCTTCATAACATTAAAGTTGAACAACTGGGGGGTATTCCAGAAAGCAGGTTATGTGACATACCTGGGTATATTTAAGAGTAAGCAAGCAGATAACCTCAACTTTAGGTTCCAAAAAAGGAGGTAACCTTCAGGTTATGTAAGTAGCCATAGCAACTTACTCTCTGAACACCTGTTTTGGAGCAGTTTATGTTCCAGGTTTAGTTTGCTTAAGAGGTAGATGCGTGTTATATGATTAACATAGTTATAGTAATGTAACTAAATTTGTTACAGGTATATATACAGTATTATACAATATATATTATGAAACACTATTATGTTTATTCAATTCTAATATGTGTATTTATTTTATCATCTCACACATGGATCTGTTTTTTTTCCTTTTTGTAACAGTTCTACGTTCTATGCTATAATTTCTATAATAAAATAAATATGTGATATAATTAGCATAAAAAACATATTTCTTATTCTTAGTGAAAAAAAAAAAAAAAATGATTGCACAACCACCACGTTGACTATTTTAACAAAGTCTTTACTACTTTTATGGAACTTGAATGTGGTAATTTCATTGCTTTCCATGGGAGATAAAAAAAAAAAAAAGGTATCTCTTTAGATTACAGCCCGGAGAGTACAGCGTAACAATAACTAGGCTATATAGTGTATCTATAAAGTAAGTATAGGGGAACAATATGTAAAGTCTGGGGAATAAAGGGGTAACAACCAGAAAAATAACAAATTATTTATACTGTAAGTATTTTAGAACTAAGGGGTACTTATAGGCTACTATTAGACAACAATCTTATGTTTGGGAGCAATTTAGCAAAAAAGTGCACTGATTAAGTTGTTTCAAGGCAAGTAGAAAGAACTATTGCAATCATTTTTAATACATGGGGAAATATGCTTTTGTTTCATGTTGTTACTGTCACATGTGGTGACACACACCGTTACAGTTACAGAGTGACATTGAGGTCTGTGAATTAAAGTGGTGCTTGACACTCTTGTTTCATGTAGTTACAGAGTAATAAAAAAAAAACCTCGCAAACAATCTTGATATCACTTGGAAACCTTTATTTGAAAAACAACTTATTTCAAAACAGATTTAAAGTTACAACACTTCTTATTTGTTTCTCTACCTTGGCTTCCTCCTCCTCCTGTTCCTCTTCTTCTTTTTCTTTCTTTCAACCGATGAATCTTAAGAGGGAATCCCATGTCATCTGCTATTCTGAAAATACAGTACACCCAGAAATGTGCTCACCCTTTACTCATCTTTTACCCTCATGCTATCTGAGATGTATACGACTTTCCTTCTTAAGATGAACACAAACAAAGGTTTTTAGAAAAATGAATAATCTTGGGAATGCTTTATGCAAGCTCACGTGTTCCTAAAAGTCGAAGCATCAAACCGCACATACAGCAATAGCTACAGTAATCCATACGACCCCAATGGATGAATCAATGTCTTCTGAAGTGAAACGATACGTATTTGTAAGAAAAATACCAAATATTTGAAAATTTTAAACTTCGACCAACTGTCACCTGCGCGTGCATGAGAGGGATGAGAGTTCATGCTTGATATAATTTGAAGCGTGACGTAAGCGTGCTGAGAAACTCACGCGAAAAGTCGGATGTTGGATGCCGTCAGTTTTTTTATTTTATTTTTTTTATTAATGCTCACAACAAAATACACAGAATAACAGATAATGAGAAACAATCAAACCAGAATAACAGAGACAGCAGTTCTGAAACGTCATGAAAGCTTCATGTTGCTCACTACAATATGCTTCGTCGAACACAAAGTCGACTCTGATGCAGGCGCCGGTGACAGCTGGACGGAAGCAAAAAGATGAATAGCCTAAACTATGAGAAAATTTCTGGGTGTACTGTATTTTCTTTTAATGGGATTCCTTCTTAAGATTCATAAATTGGAGAAGGAAGCCAAGCGACAAATAACAACAACAAGAAATAGACAAAACATGTTAGGGGAGAGCGGGGTTGGTTGGCACACTTTTCACTCTCTGTCATATTTCTCAGTCATGTTATATGTGAAAATAGTCTAACCAGTATCAACTGAAAGGTTATGATCTCAACTAATCAACAGATATATTTAATATTCTCGAATGATTCCTATTTCCTTTAAAATTCATCATTAATTCATGTTGTGCACTTGTGCCAACCAGCCCCCAGTATGGAGGCAATGGGGTTGGTTGGCACAGATGCTATAGTTACAAAGAATGAGGTGACAAATGTAAAAAACTTGAAAATTTAATTCAAAACAGAAAAACATTCAACAGAATTTCAGCCCATTTTCTCCATAGATTGTATTTAATTGAACTAAACAACAGTTTGTACGTGTGTGTGTATGCGTGGCACTGAAGACAAACTTCTCCAGGCCGGCTATTCCTATAAAACTCAAAACAAACCAGATCGTATATTTATTTGAACTAAACAGCAGTTTGTAGGCTATGTGTGGGGTGTGTGTGTGTGCATGTGTAGTATTAGGACTAACAGAAATAATGCAGTCTCAAAACAAAAAATAGTTCTCCCCACTAAATATATTGTAGAACTGTGATAGATAGAGATATATAAAATGTAAGGATTTCATCTATATTTTGACAGGAAATTTACAAGTTTCTGATGAGCTATGCTATGTGGCTAACATCATGTCAGTAAAGAGGTGTGGATGGGGTTGGTTGACAGTCTTTCCTCTCTCCGTTGTTCTTAAATATTTTCTGACCATTTTGACTTGTAAACATAACATAAGTTAGTTCATTATATTATATTACATTATATTCATTGTTTTAACATGTAAAATACATAAATTAATAATTTTTTTTAACCAAATGGCTATACTACAAATCAGTGTGTCAACCAACCCCATCCACACCTCTTTACTGACATGAACTTAGCCACATAGCATAGCTCATCAGAAACTTGTAAATTTCCTGTCAAAATATAGATGATTCCTATCTCTATAAACTGAAATCCTTACATTTTATATATCTCTATCTATCACAGTTCTACAATATATTTAGTGGGGAGAACTTTTTTTTGTTTTGAGACTCTAAAATAGAAAAGTTGTCCTCACCTCAATAGTTAGTGACAGTTGAATGATTTCAGTAAATGGGTGTGGTCTGGTCAAGAGGGCAGTCATTTTAATGTTAGATTTTTGTGGCAGCGCCCTCTAGTGTACTGGGATTTAACTGCGTGCCAACCAACACTTGACCCAACCAGCCCTGCTCTCCCCTACTTTCTGTCAGGACAGTAGAATTTGAAATGAAAAGTTGATTTAAAAAAAAAAAAATGAATAAATGAATAATAAGTGTTGTAGACCTGTTTTTAATTAAGTTGTTTTTCAAATAAAGGTTTAGGAGTCAGTGATATCAGACTGTGTTTTTTGTTGTTGTTGTTTAGGCTACTCACCCACTAATATTGTTCCCCTATACTTACACATACTTACTTTATAGGTACACTATATAATTATCGAAAGTTACACTGTAAATTTGTTGTAATTACGTAGTACTTTCCAGGTTGTAATCTAAAGCATTACCAAAAAACTTCTTGGATTGAGGGCTTAATGAGGACATGAGGGTGAGTAATTAATGATAGAAATTTCATAGGGTGAACTAACCCTTTAACATTACCTTACAAATGCTGTCGATTGAATGCAACTTTATGGAATGTTCCTTAAAGTAGGAAACACTTACTGACCGTCAACACACTACACTGAAAATAAGAATGTAGATTAGATTTATCCATATTTCTTCTGATTTTCTTATCTTTCTCAGCTCGTCTGCCTGTTCCTGTCATCAGCAGTAACTCACAATGTTCTTCATCATCATCATCATCATCATCATGTTCATTGGTGTGTTCAGCTGTGAATGTGAGTCATGTGACTCTCTCCTGGTACAAAGGAAACAGTTTATTGTCCAGCATCAGTGTGTCTGATCTCAGCATCAGTCTCTCTCTACCTCTGGAGGTGGAATATCAGGATAAAAACACCTACAGCTGTGTGCTGAACAATCCCATCAGCAACCAGACTCAACATCTGGACATCACTCACCTCTGTCACACATGTGCAGGTACGGTGATATTAATATTGATTTACTCTCAGTTATACAGTGCTGATGTTTGATAAATCAAATGTAGAGATTCATGGCACATTTTGTCCATTACAGGTCAAAGCCTACCTTTGTTGTACATAGTGTTGATCTCTGCTGGATCTCTGTTGCTTGTTGCTGCAGTAGGAATCTTCTGGATCTACAAGAAATATAGAAAAACTGATCGAGAAGGCAAGTGTTGCAAACAAGTATTATAACAAATAATACTTCAAAAATATCCTCTAAATATTTTGATTGATCGACAGCACAAATGATCACTTAATCACAATTATTATTATCTATTTCCTTTTTATAAAAAAGCAATGGAAATAATAATGCATAATTATTGAATTTGGCATTCCTCGTGTCAGAATACATGACAGAATCTGTTTAACGGCAATGGGCAGCAACTCGTCACATTCAAACAAAAAACACAAATTCTGCATTTTGCAACTGCATCAAAACACAGGAAATGCAGTAATGCAAATTTGCATTAATTCATTCAAACAACAACGTCCCCCATCTTAGATGTGCAAGGAAACAGAGCTTCACTGTTGTTCATCTTCATAAATGATAATGTCTGTTTAATGATAAAATATACTTTGCTAGGGACTTTGTGTGTGCATAAAAAAGTTGAAATGTCAAATTTAACTAATGATTTGCTTTGACAGCCCTAATAACATGTTTTAAATAAACAGAGCCTGCGTTTTGTTGTTGTAATGCATCTATTATTGCTGTTGAAACAGTTCAGACTTTTGAAGATGAGATAACTTACACTGAGCCAGTGTTCTACAAAAGAAACGCACATAAATCGGTAAGACAATTTATTCCTGTGTCATGTGTCTTTATATCATTCAGCAGTGAGTCAGATGTAGATCAGTGTGTGTGCTTGTGTTTTTGTCTAAATAATGTTCCATCACAGACACCAGCACCATATTAGATCATTAGCCTTTTTTTTTTAAGGATGCACCAATGTATTGGGTAATAATTGCTATCGGTAGCAAACAGCAGTTGTTTTCATTGGCCATTCCCTGACTGTTTTAAAACGGCCAATGATCTGGGCTGATTATATCCTGTCAATCAAAAGGGGGCAGAAAAACATGTCAGATGGCAGCTCATACTGTGTGCTAAGAAAATGTCTTTTGTTGAATTTAGGGCTGTCAAAGCGAACGCGACAATAATACATTAACGGTTAAAAGTAACAACATTACAGCAGGCTCTATTTAACCCTGGGCCAGGGTTGCCAGGTCCATGGATTTTCTCTACACCAAACATTATTTGCAGCGTGCCCCCATCCAATAATTTCTTTGTTATTTACTTCTGTTCATTTTATCACAAAATTCCAAAATAAATGCCTCTTTGACATGACAGATCACTCAGTTCAAGCAGCTGCACAAAGCACAAGACTTGTCTTCTACTTTATTACAAGTTATAGTATAAAAAAATGCATAAAAAAGGTATGTTGAAAGATACATTACAACTCACTGAAAGGTATCACATCACAGAAATAAGTATATATTTAAAGTATATTAAAGGTGCCCTAGAACTTCTTTTTAAAAGATGTAATATAAGTCTAAGGTGTCCCCTGAATGTGTCTGTGAAGTGTCAGTTCAAAATACCCCATAGATTTTTTTTGAATTAATTTTCTTAACTGCCTATTTTGGGGCATCATTATAAATGAGCCGATTCAGGGTGTGTGGCCCTTTAAATCTGGTGCTCCACGCCCCAAGAGCTCGTGCTTGCCTTAAACAACATAAAAAAAGTTCAAACAGCTAATATAACCCTCAAAATGGATCTTTACAAAGTGTTCGTCATGCAGCATGCTAATCGCGTAAGTACAGTGTTTATTTGAATGTTTACATTTATGAATGAGTTTGATGAGTTCCATGGCTAAAGAATGAAGTTGTGTTTATGAATTATACAGACTGCAAGTGTTTAAGAATGAAAATAGCGACGGCTCTCTCCGTGAATACAGTAATAAACGATGGTAACTTTAACCACATTTAACAGTACATTAGCAACATGCTAACGAAACATTTAGAAAGACAATTTACAAATATCACTAAAAATATCATGTTATCATGGATCATGTCAGTTATTATTGCTCCATCTGCCATTTTTCGCTATTGTCCTTGCTTGCTTACCTAGTCTGATGATTCAGCTGTGCAGATCCAGACGTGTAATCCCTTTCATAATGTTGGGAACATGGGCTGGCATATGCAAATATTGGGGGCATACATATTAATGATCCTGACTGTTACGTAACAGTCAGTGTTATGTTGAGATTCGCCTGTTCTTCGGAGGTCTTTTAAACAAATGAGATTTATATAAGAAGGAGGAAACAATGGAGTTTGAAACTCACTGTATGTCATTTCCATGTACTGAACTCTTGTTATTCAACTATGCCAAGGTAAATTCAATTTTTGAATCTAGGGCACCTTTAAAATAGAATACCATTGATTCTAATAATACTTGACAATATTATTTTTTATTATTATTTTTAATATTTTTGATCAAATAAATGCAGGCTTAATGAACAAGACTTAATGATATTAGAAATTTAAAAATAGTGAGGTGTCCAAGTCCAATTGGTAATGTTTTGACCAATAGTAGATACATGTGTGTGTGTGTGTGTGTGTGTAACAAATGTCAACTGGAGGTAAGTATGAAAAACACATATGCAGTATTTATTAAAATAAATGTGAGCAAAAATAACCATGAACATAAAACTCACCGAACAGCAGTTACATCACTAAACAAGGAACACCTGTGAACCAATGACACTACAAGTGAATTTGAATTTGTTTTATTTTAAATATTTTACATTTTGTATTTGTTTTTTGTTTTTTTACAGATTGGTAACACGGAGGAATGTGTTGTATATGCGCCTGTCGTCATTAGAAGTAAGGAACCTTGTACAAAACCCTCTGAGTCTGTGGTTGAGTTTCAGGATGTGGCACAATCACCACATGCTACACTAATTCTGGCAACAAAAATTACATAGAAAAAAAAAACTTAAGATTTTTTTTTTTAATGCAAGACATAAGAAATGTTTCTTGAGCAATAAATAATCATATTAGAAGGATTTCTGAAGACTCGTGTGACACTGAAGACTGGAGTAATGATGCTGAAAATTCAGCTTTGATCACAATAATAAATTAGTGTAACATATATTCAAATAGAAAATTGTTATAACATTTCACAATATTATTGTTTTTAGTGTACTTTTCCATTGTTTTTCCATGTAAACATTAAAAATGTTAATTATTTCAAACTTTTGACCAGTAGTCTGAATAACTGGAAAATACAAGAAAACATACAAAGTTAAAGGTTACAAAAAAAAAAAAAAAAAAAAAATTACAAAAGCTGTTTTTGAAAATTGATGTTGTGAAAAAATGTTTTTAAGCATTCATTTTAAGATTCACTTCCTGCTTCTGCTAAAAGTCTGGACTGGTAGAGCATTCCAGTGAAGGCAAATAATCTCCATCACACGGTTATGATAACCGTGTAACAGTGTAAATTTATTTTCCTGGCACTAAAGCAGGGCCCTACCATCCTACTGATATAAAATTCACACCACCATTCATTTAGAAGAAAAATTGCACGTCATAATATTTCAGTGCTTTTAAGTTTCCCCTTGAAGAACAAGTGATATAAACAAACTACAGTTGCAGCCACCAGTGGGACACCAATAACAACAGCAGCAACTATTCCTACTATAAGACCCAAAGGCAGAGTCGAATCTGTGAAGATAAAGACAGACAGACATTATTACAAGAGGTGGACTGACAGTCAGTGTTACCATTATGTTGTTCTGATATTTACATCCTTCTACTTTGGTCATCAGTTTAAGAATTTAGATTAACTGATTAATGGCGCCATCTGGTGGCGTTTGAAGAATAACAACTGACACAGCATCACACCTGAGGCGTTGTTTACAGCTGGTATTATTAAGATATATTTTGGTAGACAAGAAGACACATTCCTGTTTACACCTGTTTTATTTGGTCTCTTTTGTCCACTTTCAACCACTTCTTCAAAGGTGGGGTCAATTGGCGGGTACCCACATAGCAAGCAATATTGGCCCGAATGTGGCTAAGCTGGCACTGCTGGCCTCCTGTCAGCAATGGCATGTATCCTGTCAGCCAGAGCTGAGCCATGTGTGGCAATGAAGGCACAGCATGGATCACGGCATACAACATGAGGGCCAAATGTTGGTGGGAGGAGTGTGATCCAGATCAATCCAGTGATCATCTGCTCCAAATCAAGATTGTGACCTTGGGCCAATTAAGTGCACTTTAATGCAGTTGACTTGCATTTACATTTATTCATTTGGCAGACGCTTTTATCCAAAGGGACTTACACGTGAGGAATACAACAAGCGAGTCGTCATGACGAGGCAAATAGACACAAGAAGTGCTCACAATACAAGTTTTAGGGAGTGCTCAGAGTATCATAAGCTACAACAGAGAGGGATTAGAGGAAGTGAAAGGATAGGTATAGGAATTTTTATTTAATTTTTTTAGACTTGACTGATTTACAATTGACTTCATTTGAAATGATAACATTTCATCTGTTATGGCTTGGCATTTCAAAGATAAACAATACTACACTTTAAAACATTGAATTGATTAAAATATCTGTGATAATTTAATCCAGATCTTGGGGATGTGATGTTTTGTGTGAGGAACTGTTGTAGTCTGAGATTTAAAAGTTGTATGTGAATATTTATGGCAGTCTATTGCAGTTCAACTTAGCTTAAAAAGCAGCAAAGAAGAAGCTGTTGTTTGTGAATGTGGATCCTGTGATGCGCCTGATTGAACTCAGTAAATGATCAATCTTTAATTCTCTCTCAAGTTATGACAGGCACAGATCCAAATTCAAACTTTTATTCAGGGATATACATATCCTTCCTCACTACTGATCTTAAAATAATGGTCAAACGACTGGCAGCAGCGGCTGCAAAACAAAAACGTGTGTGGCATTGAAGGCACATATAATATAAAGAAAATCTCATTAGATGATGTTGGGGATGAAATATACATGAATACATTAGCAGTTAATTTCACATGATTTACAATATAGCTTTGAAGCATCAGTGTTATGACAATCTGACATTTTTTTTTTTTTTAAGTCATTACACAAGAAATGTTTTAAGTAGTTTTTAGGCGCACAGAGATATCAAGAATCAACATGAATCTCAACAATGGTGACAATCAACAGCTTTTTTTTGTGTTGTTACTTTAGTAGCTGGTTTTGTGATGTTCAGAGTTAAATATTTTAGTATAAAAGAAATAATGTCTGGATTGTAATAAGTGAAGATGTTGAGATCTTGAGAGATCTGTTAGTGTTTCATGTTCTGTTGGGATTTAAAGGGTTTCTGTATCATGTGTTTTGTGGGTCATCATTGTGCTGAAGAGTAGAGCCTGTGCTTCAGTCCAGGATGAGCCGGAGAACATTTATGTTCTGCTGCATGTTGCTTTAGTTAAAGGCAGTGACATATACAGTTACATTAATTCATGCATATATACCTGTAAAATAAGCATTTTTCTGTAAATGTTTTTTTGCACAATTAAAATGCTTTAAATTTATGTTTTTTTGTTTTTGTTTAGCAGCTGTAGCTGGCAGTCACTGGCCTTTTATTTCAGTAGACACTGTAATGTCAGTAGAGGTAGAATAGATCTGGTCTTTCGTGGCTGTTTGAACACGTAAACTCACGAACAACATAAACGCAATTTGGTCTAATGAGTTGTCGTCTACCTCTGAAAGTGATCAAAAGTGGACAAGCTCAAAAATTTTTAGACCCCATTTATACATCCACATGTAATCCACATGTACCAGATGTGGGCCGAATCTGGGCCACACTATGTTGCTGTCTGGGCAGGGCCTGAGAGCTCAACATGAAACAGCAGTGTTCAGAAGAAAAACTGACAATTGCACAAAAGAAAAGGTGAACCTAAATTACACTCACCAATAACAGTAATGCTGAATCTCTTTACACTGGTGATGCTGATGTTGTGGTGGCTGTGGATGCTGTAGACAAGCTGTAGTTTATAGAGTCCAGAGTCTGTGTTTCTGGTGTTCATGATGGTCAGACATCCAGTCTGATGATCCAGCTTCAGTCTGTCTCTGAATCTCTCATCACTATCTTCAGAGTGAACACTGATATAGGTCTTATTGGGTTTTACAATGATTTCAGCAATGAGAATGTCATTAAAATACCACATCATCACATAATATGGGCTTTTTATTCCACCAGGATCTAAAGTGACAGATTCTCCCTCCTTCACTGACTCATCTTGTTCATCAGCAGGAACATCTGAAATGCAAAACAACAGCTCTGTTTTTTTTTAAAGAAATACCATAAATTACTTGAGAGAAATGTAGATACATGCATTTTTTTGACATTCAGTCTGTAAAGCAATACTTATCCACTTTTTAATCCGAATTTGTGGTTGTCTACAAATTCTACTTTCACAGCAAATGTGTTTTGATGAAATTATCTATGTGTAAAGTAAAATACAGGAGAATTAACAGAATAAATCTAAAGTTTTGAATGCCACTGCTATAATAAACACATTAATAATGATGTGATTTAGGCATATTAACCTGCATTTAAATGTTAAATGACTCACCATTAGCAGCAACATTGAAGATCTTTTGAATGATTCTCCTCCTGATGATCTGTAGTTGATAAAATCCAGAGTCTGTGTTTTTGATGTTCGTGATGGTCAGAGATCCAGTCTGATTGTCCAGCTTCAGTCTGTCTCTGAATCTCTCAGTACCTTCATTACACTGAACATCTGTACAGATAAAACTGAGATCTCCTCTGATTACAGCGATACGAGTGTCATTAAAATACCATCTAATTCTGTCTTGATGGTTCATTTTAACATCAGTCTGTAGAGTGACTGAATCTCCCTCCTTCACTGACACTGACACTCCCTCTGATCCAACACCAGATGAACCTGAAGAAATCAACAGTCATAAAAGCCATTATTAAAAAAAGTGCTGTGAAAATGTTCTTGTTTTACAGATCATACATCGTTGTAGATGGTGAAATATGTCTGGGCTCATAATGTGACACATGCAAACAAACAGTATAAAGGTGCGGTCACATTCCACTGCGTTCTAAAGTTCATGCTTGGTGAACTCTAACCTGTCAAATTGCATCATGTATGCATCACTATGGTGTGACTACTTGGCTGAATTAAAATAATTATATTTTTGCAGTAAAGCCAAGCAGATTGTACATCCTCAATTCCAAAACAGTTAAAAAGACAAGACTCCCAATGTTTTCACTTTCCAACCTACCAACAAATTTTGGTTTTGATGGCTGCAACACACTCCAAAAAAGTTGGGACAGAGGTACGTTTACCACTGTGTCAAATCACCTTTCCTTTTTAATCATTTGGGAATTGAATATTCAAATTGTTAAAGTGATACAAGACTTCAGCTGCTCATTAGTCCGTATTCATCAACGTCTGATTCTCCTTTTCATGATGGGCCAAACATTTTCAACAGGAGACAGATCAGCTGGCCAGTAAGTCACATCCACATGTGTCTACCAAACCACTATTGTAGTACTTGCAGAATGAGACCTGGCATTGTCTTGATCTAATAACCATGGAGTTTCTATAAAAGATGTAGTATATGGCAGTACTGTACAATCCCAATATATGCCTTCAAGTCAATGGAACCTTCACACAAATGCAAGTCACTCATGCCGTTTGCATTGATGCACCCATCAACCGACATTTGCTTTTGCACTTCTCGCTGATGAAAATGCCTTTCGTCTTTGGGAATGAGAATTTGAGACTGAGAATGAGCTCGGGCCCAGAGAACTCACTGCTATCTTTGCATATAACTGTGGTATAGATTTCTCCTTGTGTAACAGAGATTCGAGTTGCATTTCTTGATGCAGCGGCAGACTGTCAAGTGAAACTGGTTTTCCACAGTACTCCTGAGCCCATGTGGCAGTATTTAACACAGCAGCATGACAGTTTGTAACAGGCACATGCCTGTTGCCATATTCTGTCTGGCTGAGTGTAATACTACTACATGCCACCAGAGGCACCAAGGGATTCTAGTGTATATACCCAGGTGTGTAGAAGAGCAAGTCAGATTTGTTGGGCAGAGGATGGCTGAATCCCAAATGGCCCACTTCTAAGCACTTTTGGTCTTGTGGACTTAGACGTGCGCACGTCCATTAAGATCACAAGACAGTAGTCCCATTCATAAAGATTACAGGTTTCTGTACGTCACGAAAGTGCGGACTCAGAGGAAGACCGTGAGGGTTTAGGGTGCCATTTGGGATTCAGACGAAGCATGGCTTACTTGCTGCATTACCACAAACTACTTTGAGTCCTGATTGGGAAACTTTGGTTTTAAGCTCAATTAATGTAAGGAGTATTTTCTTATCTTTCTTTTTTCCCTTCACTTATTCTATATATTTTCTGGTGTGGTTTCTGTATGGGTTTGTAATCAATGCACATGCTTTTTCTCTGTTTTTCTGTGTTGTTTGAGATTGTTTCCTAAATGGCATCATTGCTAAAGTTAAGTCGCGAGCACCATTCTTTATTGCTACTAGCAATTGTATGGCTACCATTCATTGCTTGGAGTTCAAAAGAGGATATTCATCCATGAACTGTATCTTTACTTCACCTTGTGGATCACTTGGATCTCATGCATGAGGATTGTAAAGATTTAACTTTTCTTTTTGGGGTTGCGTTTTGGGGTTGATGTTCATTTCAACTCATGCACTGCTGTTACAACTGACTCTATATCAGGCTGGTTTTCTCACCCTTAGGTTTCAAGGACTGTAAAAACTATTTACAGTTGAGCCTGCCTACATTCGTACAGTCTGTTTTTTTCTTACATGCTCATTGTTTGTTTTATTTTCAGTATCTTTTGTTGTTTTGTTTTGTTGGTTTATTTATATAAAATTGCACAAAAACAGATTTTTATTGCCTGACTGTTTCATGTTATTTATACCTGGTTTAGATTATGTCTATGTAAGTTGGCGGTTCCCTTCCTTAAAAATCAGACCTATAGCAGTCTTACACTTAATGTGGTTGAGGCAGTTACAGGTTTCTCATGCAGCACCACCCGAGGCTCTAAGGTCAGGCACATTCAACTGAGGTGTCCTGCCTTGCTCTACACATACTGCATTTTTCTGGATTCCTGGAATCTTTTCACAATATTGGTAGATGGGGAAAGACCTAAATTCTTTTCAGTTTGGCATTGAGAAATGTGACTTGTTTTGTCTGACAATTCTGACATAACTGAAGAGCGCAAGTTCTGCACTCAGAAAAAACTAAATGCTTGTCAATGTTTCTCGTGCAAAGTTTCTCGTCATCAGTCCGATATCAATACTTAAGAACAGAGAACCCTTGAAAGTACCTGAATGTTTTCTTGATTTTGAGGATGCATTGAATGCAGACTTGAGAGAACTGAACCATTAAAACCCCAGAAGTCATTGTGGGTGGATGACATACAGAAACCTGTAATCTTTAAACTTCTCTTTTTCTCACAAAGGAGATTTGTGCTGAAAGCCAGCAAATACATGATGGTTTGTGAAAGTAATAAATACCTGGTCTGTAGTACATTTAAAGAATCCTAAAGTGACAGTTCATACAAAAATGAAAATTATTCCATAATTTACTCACCCTCAAGCCATCCTAGATGTATATGACTATGTTCTTTCAGACAAACACAATCTGAGATATGGTTAAAAATATCCTTAGTTTTCTTAGGTTTATAATGGTTGTGAATGAGGGCCATGTTTTAAAGTTAAAATAATAATAATAAAAGCAAAGTCTTCTGAAGCAAAGCGATTTGTTGTATTTTTAAGAAAAATATCCACATTTAAAACTTTATAAATTCAAATAACTAGCTACCTTCGGATGACCGTACGCATAATGCGCAAGTCGATTTGTGCCAAATGAGTAATCCTCTGACGCGATGTATGACGCAGGATGTAGGAGTATAAGCTTAGATGCCTCTCGCGGTTCAAACTGATAGGGCTGTGGAACAAATTTAAGCTTCTCTTCTCTTGTATCGAAATTAGGGATGCACAGATACCATTTTTTTGGATGGATGCATTATTTTTTACTTCAAAACACAACCCCCCACCCCCATTCACAACCATTATGAACCTTGGAGGACTAAGGACATTTTTTTTTGATCAAGGTCTCTTTTATTTTCAAAGATAACAAACAAAAGATAAACAATATTCACATGAAATAGTCAAGTCTAGTTCCTGTACATACAAACAACCCAAACAGCTCCCCTATGCCCCCCACCCAGATGTACTGGACCCCAACAAATTACCATGCAACCAGACATACTCAGATATGAGTCTGCAGATTCATACATATATAATTCAAATATCTAAATAAAATAAAATAAAATGACATCATCAATAAATAATAATAAGAAAAAAAATAAAAAAAAATAAATAAAAAAAATACACATATGCATTGCAC
Source organism: Megalobrama amblycephala (assembly GCF_018812025.1). Lineage (NCBI taxonomy): Eukaryota > Metazoa > Chordata > Actinopteri > Cypriniformes > Xenocyprididae > Megalobrama > Megalobrama amblycephala. The sequence continues at coordinate 203,432 of NW_025953366.1, forward strand.
ACACAATTGGGTTACATAGACATGTTAATAGCTGCCGTGCCTTCTACAAAGGAGATAAAAGGCTGCCAGATTGTATAGAATTTTCTAGTGGACCCTCTTACAGTGTATCTAATTTTTTCTAAGTGAACATAACTCATAACCTCCCTAATCCATTGGCCATATGTTGGGGGGAGAGCATCTTTCCATTTGAAAAGAATAAGCCTCCTAGCCAACAAAGAGCAGAAGGCCATCATATTTAGGTGGCGCCCAGAAAAGGTGGCATCTACCGGAGCCACACCAAACAATGAAATCAAAGGAGATGGTTGTATTGTTCTTCCACATATTTCAGAGAATGCCTCGAAGATGGACTGCCAAAAATTATGCAGCTTAGGGCACAACCAAAACATGTGTAATAGTGTGGCAGGAGCCTGTCTGCACCGATCACACGTAGGATCAATACTCGTTTTAATTCTAGACAATCTATCCTTGGTCCAGTGAAGACGGTGCACTATTTTAAATTGAACCACAGCATGTCTGAGGCATATAGAGGAAGAATAGATACGCTGTATAATTTTTTGCCAGGTTTCTTCTGAAATCGTTTCATTTAGGTCTGTTTCCCATTTAATTCTTAGGCAATCGAGACTATTCAAGTTATACGTATTGAGCAATGTATAAATTCTGCCTATTACTTGTTTTATGTTAACTTTACATTTTAAAATTGTTTCAAGCAGAGATTCAGAAGGCCTCAAAGGAAAACAGTCAGAATTAGAGGCCACGAAACCTCTAAGCTGCAGATACCTGAAGAAATGCGATTTATGGAGACCATACTTCTGTTGCAATTGTATAAAGCTGGCAAATCTATTCCTAATGTAGAGGTCAGATAATGTACCTATCCCATTTCCTGCCCAAACACTAAAAGCTTCATCCATCATTGATGGGACAAACATATGATTCTTTATCAATGGTGCATCAAGTGAGAGATCAGTGAGATTAAAGGTCCTTCTAAACTGATTCCATGTTTTAACTGAATGGATAACAACTGGATTATTGGTGAAGGCTGAGATAGGCTGTTTAAAAGGTAGTTTGGAACATAATAAAGCTGCTGGGGAGGTAGATCCAATGGATGTCCTCTCCAGCACCATCCAATCAGTACTATTGACATCCGTGAAATCATTTCTCAACCAATACAGCAGTGCTCTTATATTAGCAGCCCAATGATAATACATAAAATTTGGAAGTGCCATACCACCCATTGCACGGGGCCTCTGTAATATATTTTTATTAATCCTGGGCTGCCTTTTATGCCATATAAAGGATGTAATCTGACTGTTTAAACTGGAAAAAAAAGATTTTGTTAGATAGAGAGGAAGAGATTGAAACAAATATAAAAACTTAGGGAGAATATTCATCTTAATTGTATTGATCCTCCCTCCTAAGGAGAGAGGCAGAGGGTCCCAACGCTCAAGGTCTTGTTTAAGGCTGCTTAAGAGGGGATGATAATTAGCCTTAAAAAGATCCTTGTGGTCATGTGTGACCCATATACCTAAATATTTAATTTTTTTAGGACTAAATTTAAAAGGGATTGACCCAAGATATGATCTATCTACAGAAGAAATAGGCATAAGTTCACTTTTCTGAAAGTTGACTTTATAGCCAGATATTTTTCCGAACTTTGTGAGTAGACTCGATAATTCAGGAAGACTGGAGAGGGGATCCGATATGAATAATAACATGTCATCTGCATAAAGTGACACTTTATGCTCTGAACCCGCCCGGTGTATCCCCTTGATGGTGGGGCACTGCTTCAGGGCTAATGCGAGTGGCTCAAGTGCAACGGCAAACAAAAGTGGTGAAAGAGGACACCCCTGCCTCGTGCCCCGCTTCAGTTCAAAGTAGGTGGATAAGTTATTATTGGTGCGAATCGCAGCCACTGGGAGCGTGTATAGGAGTCTGATCCAGGAGATGAATTTAGGGCCAAAATGAAACGCTTCTAAAGTCTTGAAAAGATAGTCCCACTCCACCCTATCGAACGCTTTTTCAGCGTCGAGGGATAACATCACTTCAATATTGCCAGGATCGTGTGGAGTGGGACAATATAGAATATTAAATAGACGCCTGATATTGAAAAATGAATAACGATTTTTTATAAATCCTGTCTGATCAGACGAAATAATAGAGGGGATAATATTTTCAAGACGACGTGCCAAAATCTTGGCAAGAATCTTTGCGTCTGTATTCAGCAACGAAATAGGGCGGTACGAACCACAATTGAGGGGATTTTTATCCTTTTTAATTAATAGAGAGATTACTGCTTGACGCGTGGTTGGGGGCAAGGAGTTGTTGGCTAAAGATTCTTGATATACTAACAATAACAGAGGAGATAGCTCTTCAGAAAACTTTTTGAAAAATTCGGTTGAGAAGCCATCTGGCCCTGGAGATTTGCCACTTTGCAAGGCACCAATTGCTGACACTATCTCCTTAACTGAGAGATCCCTTTCTAGTTCAGCTGAGAATTCTACACTTACAGAAGGCATTTTTAGGAATCTAAAAAAGTCTTCTAGGAGAACAGGATTGTTGGGCCCATCTGAAGTATATAATAATTGGTAGAATTTTCTGAAACAGGAATTTATCTTCTCATTATCAGTGCATTTTAGACCACATTCATCATTAATTTCAGGAATTGTTTGATTTGCAGTTCTTTGGCGCAACTGGTGAGCAAGTGCTCGGCCGGACTTTTCCCCATGTTCATAATGACCATGTTTTGATTTGGAAATAAGGTATTCAGCATGTCTGGTAGACAGGAGATCAAACTCTGTCTGTAATGACAAGCGTTTCTTAATTACATCTGCTGAAGGGGTATAACCATGCAGCCTGTCTAACTCTAATATCTCATCTGATAATTTTTTAATACGTTCAGTGTTGGCCCTTCTTTTATTTGCACAGTATGAAATAATTTGACCCCTTAAATATGCCTTTAGCGACTCCCAAACAGTAGATGACGACATCCCTGGGGTTTGGTTGATGTCGAGAAACACTTTAATTTCAGATGATATGAACTTAGTAAATTCATCTTCTGACAGAAGCAGAGGGTTAAACCGCCATGTACGATATGTAGATTGTGTATCAGGAATGTACATTTTCATGATTAAGGGACCATGATCCGAGATGACCATAGCCCCGTAATCACACTCTTTCGTGAGATGCAGAATTCTTTTGTCCAGGAAAAAGTAATCAATACGTGAATACGCCTTATGCACCGGGGAAAAGTATGAGTACGCCCTAGAGGTGGGGTTACGAAACCGCCACACATCCGCTACACCATAGGTCTTCAGGAAGAGCTGAATAGTGTGAGCTGACTTCGTCAGGGATGTCCTCTTAGAAATACTCCTATCTAAAAGAGGAGAAAGTACACAATTAATGTCACCACCGAGTATAAGATGATGTGATGACAGGTCTGGTAGATGAGAAAAAAAATTTGTGAAGAATGTAGAGTCATCCCAGTTCGGGGCATAAATACAGGCTAAAATAACTGGGAGCGAGTATAATTTTCCTGCCACAATGACATATCGCCCTGCGGAGTCAGATTGCACATGAGATACCGTGAACTGTACTTTTTTACTTATCATAATAGCAACACCCCTAGCCTTTGAGCAAAAATTTGATTGATACACCTGGCCCGCCCATCCCCTAACCAAGCGAGAACTATCACAAGCACGTATATGGGTCTCTTGTAAGAATGCAATATCTGCACTGAGCTGTTTTAAGTGCGAGAATACTTTTTTCAATTTCACCGGATGATTAAGTGATTTGACATTCCAGCTTATGAAGTTAACAGGGCAACCATCATAACCTCTTGTATTATTTATATTGGCCATATTGTGTATACAGAGAGGTGAGCACCATATATGAAACCCAAAGACACAAGAACATAAAAAACAAACGTACACAAAAATAAAATAAAAGTCTGGCAAAGTAGCACCAGTTCGTAGATCGGTCCAGTAGTCCCACCCTCCCCCCTCCCCTCCTCATCACCCAAATGAACAAGGTGATCACAACAACCCTCAGAAAAAAATCCACACATTAAGTGCTTGTGGTTGGGAACGCTAAAGCCAAGCACTCGGGCTCCCGTCGAGCCTCCAACAAAAATAAAATAGAGATGGTAAAGTGTAGAGTAAAACAATTCAGTACCATGCTCGGTAAACTTATATATAAAATATATTTATCACACTGAGTATCAAGACTAAACTGAGTTAACTTCCTTAAATAACATTAAATCAGGTGTAATGACTCTTTACAGAAAGCCATCTATGACTGACATAATTAACCTAAAAAAATGATCAGGAACAGAGGCAACGTGCCTTTCATTTCAGCTTGGGCTAAACCAAGCTGAGCCAAAAAAGATAGTATGTCAGTCTAAGGGCACATAGTTCAAGGTGGTCAACATTGGGACAGTATACAGAGAAAAGTAAACATTGTGTTGTGAATTTGTACCTCATGACATCTGGCACAGTAATATACACATGATTACCGTACCCGCAGAACGTCAGAGGTATTATGCTCAGTTGAAAATATCAGTCTCATGAACATTCTGCGGCCTCCATGGAAGGGAGAATATTCTTCTTGACATAAGTCATAGCTTTGTCTGGGTCAGTAAACTCCCTGTCCTCCCCTCTGTACGTGACCCGAAAACGCGCTGGAAACAAAATCCCGTACCGGACTCCCTGTCGGTCGCGAAGCAGTTTCCTCACCTCTGTGAATGCAGCCCGAGCTTTTGCCACAGTTGCCGTGTAGTCCGGGAAGATGGTAATTGGTTCCCCGTTGAAACAGGAGCGGACCCCGGGTGCGAGCGCATCGTAGTACCTGGACACAATCTTGGTAATAATGAAGCTTAGCAACGATGGCGCGAGGTTTTCCGCCCGGCTTCTTCGGCCCTAAGCTCCGGTGCGAGCGGTCGATTAACAGGCTCTTTATCCAACTGTAGCACTTCAGATAGCAGCTTTGATACAGAGGTTGTAGTACTGGAGTCGGGAGTTTCGGGTACACCAATGATTCTTATGTTACATCTCCTCATCCGCCCTTCCATATCCTCACACTTCGATTTCAGTTCTGCCATTTCTGCCTTCATCTCACTCACAGAATTTTGTAAAGCAGCCACTTCATCTGACCAAGCTGATAGCCCCCCCTCTACCTCCTTGATGCTAACTTTCACCTGGTCGATCTCAGACTTCAGCGCCGCGGTGTTATTAATTATCTCCGTTTTCACCTCCTTCAGCTCATTCTTGAGCATTTCGAAGTCGTCAGCGAGAGCATTTTTCAGCTCTGACTTTATCACCGCTGAGATGTCCGCTTTCAGAGAGAGAAGGATTTCTGATTTTAATACTTCTACGTCCATCTCACGCGGCGCAGGTGAGGGCGGGGTCGCTTTAGCTGGGCTCTTGGCAGCACTCTGGTCCGAGGATGTATTGGGCCTTGTTTTGGAGGTTTCAGTATACTTAAATTTCTTCAGCCTCGTGTCCATCAGGGCCCCGCGGTGGACTTGTTCCACTATCCGATGTAGTTCAGTAATAGTTCACTGTTTTACGGAAAGGAATACACCTTACGTTTTGGTTAAATTAAAGGTTCAACGGGAGCTCGCGTCAAACACAGCCTCACTCCATTACGGCCAAGCCGGACTAAGGACATTTTTAAATATATCTCTGATTGTGTTCGTCTCAAAGAAGATAGTCATATACACATAGGATGGCTTAAAGGGTGAGTAAATCATGGGATAATTTTCATTTTGGGGTGAACTATCCCTTTAACAAAACAAAACAACTACTATACAAAAACAGACTGAGTAGTGGTGTACACTTGGTACAAGTGCTTGGTCTAGTGCTTGGACCCCTAAAAAACATTAATGATGTGCTTTAGGCATATTTAGCATGCTTTAAAATGTTACTCACCACGAACAGCAACACTGAAGATCTTTTGAATTACTCTTTTATTGATGGTTTGTAGTGTATATTCTCCAGAGTCTGTGTTTCTGGTGTTTGTGATGGTCAGAGATCCAGTCTGATGATCCAGCTTCAGTCTGTCTCTGAATCTCTCTTTACACAGATCATCTACACAGATCCTATGAAGATCTCCATTGATTTGAGCGATGCGAATGTCATTAAAATACCATGTCATTCTGACTTGTTGATTTATTTTAACATCAGTCTGTAGCGTGACTGAATCTCCCTCCATCACTGACACTGACACTTTATCTGTATCAACATCATCATATGCACCTGCAAAAGAAACCAACAAATCATTTCAAAACACTTCTGGAATAGTTGGATAAAATTATACAAAAGCAATGTGCTGTGATTTGATTTTTTTTTTTTTCCCCTTGAGATAATAATGATTATAGGTACAGACACATGTCTGGATTCATAATGTAACACAAGCAAACAAACTGCAAAAGTACATCATTGATAAACACATTCACTCATCAGACAAACTTAAGCTACATGATCTCATGGGAAATTCTGAACAACCCACGTCATGATTCAGACGAAAACAATCATGATTCATAACTATTAGATTATAACACATGTAATTCAAATACCTCGGCTACTTCAAACAGCAATAACCAAGAAATAATATATTTCTGTCAAGTGTTTGTTTCTGTCAAGTGTAGTACTATTGATACAATATGAAATTAGGTCACTTTAGCTATTAACATTTAACGAAAGAGATAACAAACGTCTTACCTGGCACAAAAAATAAACACAAAATCAAAAAATATAAAAACTTCATTTTCACCACAACAAAAAGAGAGTCGATATTGTGGATTTTGTTCTCATTTTGCCTATATATCCAAACAAAATGAAAGCGAAATTAGATAGCCTAGATGTTTTGGACGCCAGATAAACTAAGCTGACGCTGGGCGGAGCACACGTGATTATTCATGAGTTTCCTGTTTCGTGTTAAAGTGACTCTGAAAACATTAGTGCACATTCCTCGGGTCACAGAAACCGTAACGTAATAGCGTATCAGCGTAGAACGAAGTTAAGATTTTTAATAACTATTCATGTTTGCTCTATAGACCACTTTGGAGCAGACGTCACAATTACGTCACTTGCAGCTGCGCGCGCATACGGGTTGCAGAAAAATAGTTGAAGCTATTGAAGAAAAATGTGAAAAAATCCACAGAATAAGAGAAAAATGTTTTGTTGTGCCTCTGGATGTTGGAATCGGAATGCAAAAAATATAGTCTTCATTTTTAAAGAAAACCATCGTTGAAAACGTAATTTGAAGATAAACAGAGACGTTTCACAGACTGGATTGATGACACCTGCAAGGATTACTCTACTATTAAAGCAGGAATTTGATGTAAACAGTAAGTCTCTACATAAAATTCACATATGCAGTTCAGAGGACATACATACATACAGCATGAAACAATTATAATTAAAATAATTTAAACCTATAATATTTTACATAGATAACTTTTAAACATAATAATTTTTATTTTACAATTCTGACTTTTTTTTCTCTTGCATTTGCGTGTTTATTACTCCCAGTTCGGACTTTATAACTCGCAATAGTGAGTTTATTTCACAATTCTGAGGGGGGAAAAGTCAGAATTGCGGGATAAATTGCAATTCAGAAAAGACAGAATAACGAGTATATCTCACAATTCTGTTTTATTTTGTAAGAAATGTGATATGTAAACTCAGATTTGCGAGAAATAAAAGTCAGAATTGTGAGATATAAACTCGAAATTAACTTTTTTTATTCTTTTATTTCGTGGCTTCCATAGACTTCTACTGCTCAACTTTCATTTTCTGCAACCAGCTAGGCTCCGCCCACAAAAACCGTCATCGCTGTTTGCAAACACCAAATTGGTCTATAGACCACTTTGGAGCAGACGTCACAATGACGTCACTTGCAGCTGCGCGCGCATAGTGGTTGCAGAAAAATAGCGGTAGCAATTGGAGGAAAATAAGAGAATAAGAGAAAAATGTTTTGTTGTGCCTCTGGATGTTGGACTCGGAAATCAAAAATATAGTCTTAATTTTTAAAGAAAACCATCGTTGAAAACGTCCTTTGAAGCTAAACGGAGACGTTTCACAGACTGGACTGATGACACCTGCAAGGATTAGTCTACTATTAAAGCAGGAATTTGATGTAAACAGTAAGTCTACATAATATTCACATATGCAGTTCAGAGGACATACATACATAGCAGTTACAGCATTGAAATAATATTTAAACCTATAACATTTCACATAGATAACTTTTAAACAGTCTATACAATTTTAATTTCACAATTCTGACTTTTTTCTTGCATTTGCGTGTTTATTACTCCCAGTTCGGACTTTATTCCTCGCAATTGTGAGTTTATTTCACAATTCTGAGGGGAAAAAAGTCAGAATTGAGGAATAAATTGCAATTCAGAAAAGACAGAATAACGAGTATATCTCACAATTGTTTTTCTTTGTAAGAAATGTGAGATATAAACTCAGATTTGCGAGAAATAAAAGTCAGAATTGTGAGATATAAACTCGAAATTAACTTTTTATTCTTTTAATTCATGACAAACAAAAACAAAACAAAGTTGTACGCGTCAAGAGACTTATACGCTTTTAGCTTCTCCTGAGTATAGGCTATACACTTGAGGTGTCAATCAGGTAAATATATATCTCTGGCCACTGGATGCTTGGCCATTTCGTTTCATCATTTAACCACTGACAAGGTGCTATGGCAAACGGATCCGTAAGCTGTATCCCACTCGGTAATGTTAATTTTTTTGAAATAACAGTGCTTATCGCTGGGTGAAGCTGCTGTGATATGCCGACAACATTTTAAAAAAATAACAAATCAAAATATTCTATAATGTTTCTAAATCTTAACTACTTTGAACCGCTTCGTCATAACTCTCTAGTCGTACTGGTTATCACTCCCGGGTTTTCTGCAACCACGATGCGCGCGCATCCCGAATGTTTACAAACAGTAAATAGGCCTATAGTTTGTACATTGTGTCATGTGATATGATTTAAACATTACAGCCATTTGCCAGATACTATAGCCAACAGCTAGCCATCAAGTTTGTTTGTTTGCTTGTTTTATATAGGCTATTGTCTGTTTTGCTTTGATAGTCTTTAACATTGTTTCGTTTGACAACTTGTATAAATGTATCTGTGGTACATATAAAGTTTCAGTTGAGATATTTTTGTCATTCCCATTGCTCAGTTGGTCGCCTGCATAATTAAATCAGACATTATATTAAATCACAATGACAAATGGTGTGTTTTTGAATAAACATTCTTTATCTTTTTCTGAAAAAGCACAATGCTCCATATGGTTAGAAACATTGTGAGATGGTGAAATTAGCAACCCATACTACAGTAATTTGTACATTTTTAGTTTTAATACTGTAAATGTCAAAGCAAGAAGTGTAATTATAGGGGTATTTTCTAGAGATGCAAGACAATCAAGCAGACGAGTGATTCTGAAGAATATACCATTAACATTAAGAAATAGTTACAGTGATGCCTCTCCTTCTGATTTCTCACTTCTGCACAGTCATATCAGAATTGAAATGCTGATTGAGGAAGTTTTGGTAAGAGGGCTTTATATGGTCTGGTGGTTGTCCATGAGTGAAGGATGAAACACTGAAGATCAGCAGCAGAATCACAGCAGACTGATGAATCTCCATGATCTGTGAACAATACATACATTAAAACACCTTTACTGACATTTGACTTGCACTGTTAGACCTTGGCAGGCTATTTTACAGTAAGATACTGGCAACACTGTTGCCAGTAATTTACTGTTGATTGTACATTTATTTACTGTAATCTACAGTATGTTACTGTAAAGATACCACACACTAAATTAAAACTTGTGTTACCTCAATTCATTTACAGAAACCGACTGCCTCGAATTGTCAGAGAGCTGTTTAAATTTACAAACTTAACATTTATTATATGGTAATAATGTGAGAATATTACTATGAATATTATTGCTATTTCATTAGTCCACTAAAAACATTTTAAATAAAGAGGTTTTCACTGCATCAGCAACTACACAGTCACCAGATAGCGAGCAATGATCGAAATAATGTTAAATCAATCTTAATTTGTCAACGTTAACCTCACTGAATCAATATCATGTTGTGATGCAGTGCGATAATTAAGTTAATATTTAAGTGATGACTGAGCATTAATGATGAACACCTGCTGTTAACAAGCAGAACCACTGAAAAGAGGAACAAGAATGGAAAAAAAAAACAAGCAGAAACTACAACTATGAGCAGAACTACAACTGTCTTCCAGCCATTACACATTATCACACTTATTACTGACCAGATTAACTTTATTTCTACAAAATATCTTATTGAGGATTAACAGAAGTTTAGATGTTGATGTTTTATTGAAAATGTTTGGTTTGATGTTACCATTGAGGAGAAGAGTGTTTTGAGCTCTTTACTCATGACCTTTTAATACATCAGTTTTTTTTTTTCCTCTGGCTGCTTAAACTATTTTTGCAAATCACGTTTGTTATGGATAAACAAATTTGCATTGCAACATTAAACTTTTAAATGTCACCATTGTTGAGATTCATATTCTGATTGTTGATGTCTCTGCTGTGCAAGTTATGTAGGAGCTCAGAATATTTTATGCACTAAATGACTTCAATATTCTTCTAAATAACTGATTACTGAAACATTGCTGGTTTTGAATCACAGATATGGTATAATCAAAAAACATAAAATATCCATTAAATCAAAGACTAAAGAGATCAGTGAATTAAACAAGTCCAAGATGATTACAGCATCATCAGAACAGCCAAAACACCTGATCAACTTCATGTTGGCTTTTTCCTGCCATAACACATGTGTTTTATAAACACTCAGTTACAGCAGCCAGAGAAAACTAATGTAAAAGAGTCAAGAGCCCAACTAAAGCAGACACTGGACACTACGATGGTGACTACAAACCTCAATAAATTTTTATTTTCAATAAAACATCAACATCCATATCTGTTAATTCTCAACAAGAACTTCTGTACATGTATGAAAGAAATAATGTCAAACTGGTTTGTGAACTGGTTTCACACTCAGTGCGGCTGAAGTCAGTTGTAGTTCTTGTGTTTCTGCTCGTCTCTTCTCTTTTTTCTGGTCTTGTTTCTCTGTCCTTCAGTGATTCTGCTAATCTGGGGCCTGTACCATGAAGCCAGATTAGCTGGCTAGCCAGGTAAGTCTCAGGTTAGTTTGCGCCAATCCTGGGTTTTAGGTACCATGAAAGTGACTTGGCTTTTAGCGGTGTTCATCGCCATGGTAACTTATGCTCCACGGCTAACCTGCTCCGGGGCAGGTTATGTTCTGGTTCAGAGATCTCATTTGGGCCAATCAGATGTGAGCAAAGTGACACAGACACATCAAGTCACTCCCCCAGTTTCACTTCCTCCAAATTAAAGGTCACTATAGTAAAAATTAACAATGAAATTGTCTGTCTTTAATGAAAATTACTTAGAATGATTGTATGATTTATATATGATTTATATAATAGCCTAATTAAATTATATATATTATTATTAATCCATTACACAAGCGATTTTAGTTTAACAGTTATTATTAATTACTTAGTTTAAATGAATATTAATATATACAGATCATATGTAATATAAATAAGCTGTAAATAAACTTTAAATATGACTACATGTGACCTTACATGTCTCTATCACCATATATTATCGACTAAATAAACTAACTTCACAAGTTTCACTTGCACTGATAGAGCAAGATAATTTATTTTATTTTCTTCAGTGTAAATGAGTTTAAATTCTTAATATTCTTCAATCTCTTAATCTTCAGCAAAAGAGTTTTAAATCGCACTGGCTCTCTCGCGAGAAGTGAATCATTGTTTCTCTCTGTTGCAAGGCATGTGATTGGCTGTTTGCCACTGATATCACGCAAAAATGTGCACGCGCTCCACAAACTCAGGATCAAAGCCTGAGTTGACAGAGAAAGTTGATGATCAGCATCATGGTACCAACAAAGCCGGATTGGAGTGGTTTGGTTTTGTCAACTCGAAACTAATCCTATAACCCTGAGTTTGTTCAACTACCATCATGGTACAGGCCCCAGGTGTTCATCATTGTCTGAATTTACTCACTTCTTTTCATTCACTCTGTCAAGTGTATTATATTAGTGAACTAATGTAGGGAATAGTGAATGAGGGTATAGGGTGTGATTTGAACACAGCCTCTGAGTGTCGACTTTGAGCGATGTTAACTCACAGTATATTCCTGTAGGCTACTTTCTCGAAAATGACAAATATTACCCAGAATGCATTGTTTTCTATGGTATATTATTGTTTGAATTTGACTTTTTATTTAACAGTGCTTTTTAGCCTTCAACGTTTTGAATGATCTAAAGATTCTTGCAACTAGTCTGTGTGGCTTCAAGCTTCTTTTGTATTACTTTATATATATTTACTCATTTAATTCTGCATGATTTTATATTTCGTTACAAGAAAATCAATTTAAAAAGGTCTTTATAGGTTGTATGTAATAATTGCCAATAAAACAGGTCTGATTCAGTTATAACAGCTGGAATCTGTGAGTTTGTCATGAAATGATTTAACTTTGTTGAGTGATCACTGTGGAATGTGATTTCAACACTGATGGACTAAAATTCCACCTTTAACTTTTCAGGAATCAACTTTTGACCTTTACTAAAGCTGTTCTACTTAATCCTTAGCAATATGAACTATGTGTCTAATCCACTGTAATCATACTTTTGATTTCTATGTAATGTATTTATATGGTCAGTAGAGCTTGGATGGGTTAAATGCAGAGGACAAATTCTGAGTATGAGTTACCATACTTGGCTTTCATATGTCACTTTCACTTTCACTTTCTCAAAAAACAAGAGTTCCTGGTTAGGTCACTAGATGGCACTCTAGTGATACACTACACACAAAGTAAATTAAATTAAAGTGTATAGTACATTTACATTTGTTTATTGTGAACAAATCAATAATGCTGCTGGCTTGTTTTTACCTTTTTTTTCCCAGTTGCTCCTCACTGAGATTATTTATTTATTTATTAATATTTTGCATTTAATACTCTATTATTTTGCATTTAATGCTCTATTACTGCCATGAAACAGTTTATTTAAAAATATATATTTAAAATATATATGTTAATAATTTGGGTGAAATATAGTGTTTTTATTCATTTCAATTCAGTTTCTTGATGTAAATATATAAGGCGTCACTAACTTTGTCAGTTCTTTCACTGTTTTTTTGAAAATGTTTTCTAAACTGTGTCCTATGGCATGACATAGCAACAATTAAGAACATTCATGGGAAATACCCTATGTTAAAATAAACCACAATTATCAATATCCAACTGTATATGAGCAGTTCATAATGAAAATTTAATATAATGTCTAATTTGTATTTGTACAACAGTACTGGCGTTGGAGTTAGACCAGTTTTTTCCCCCCAGTGTTTTTTTAATGAAAAAACATGATAAGTTTAAATGAAAACAGCTGGACTTAAGGAAATATGTCCCTTCATTGGTGATGTTGTTATATTTTATTTATTTTAATGGCCTTTAAAACAAATTAATTCAGCATTGGCAGGGCCGTGCACAGACCTTTTGAGGGGCATGTGCTGAAACAAAAAAAAAAAGGGCACGATATATATATATATATATATATATATATATATATATATATATATATATATACACACATATATACAGGGTTTCAGGGCTTCTTTAAAAATAATTACAACAGCAATCTTCTGTGAGCCATGTGTTTGAAGATGTTTGACTTCACTGTGATCCAGGGATGTCCCTCTCAACACATTAATACACACACATTACATTCTGCATTATAAAATATAAAGAAGCACAGTGACCTGATGATTCTGTAATGTTTTTTAGTTCCTACAACATTACTGTAGTAAAACCATGTTTTATCCATTCGTGGACGGAGCACCAAAACGAGGACGTCTGTTCCCTATGTTCACAAGCCACTGTTAATTTTAACAGAAAATAGGCCTTCTGTATAAGGGAGCATGGCAGAAGGCGCGCAAAGAGTGCTCCCTCTGTAATCACTAAAAAGTTTTCATATCTCTCAAAGTTCTGTTATAATAAATGAAGCTGTCACACATTGAATCTCTTATTTACATAATTCAAAATTTCTTTGTTTTTATGAGAGAATTTGCGATCGTGCCAACTCATAGTCCACTCACCGTTCAAAACGCCGTTTTTTTTGTTCAGTGAAATGCCGCTCTAGGTTGGGGCGGGTTTTGGTAGCCTACTCGGAAAGATAATTTAGATTTAGAATAACTAATCGGGTGATAACGTTTTGATACGTGTAATAATTCCAAACGAATGTCCCAAAAATGAATAAATAAATTAACTTAAAAACTAAATCCCTCTCTTTTTTGCTGCCCTCACTGTGCTGCCGCCCTAGGCGGCTGCCTAGTTCGCCTATAGGCACGCGCCGGCCCTGGTACTAAGAGGAGCGATCTGTGGGCTGGTGCTGCTGATACACAAGCAAGGATCTGATCAAACCTGGGTGAGGGTATATGAAGTTTAAAGACTCGAAACACCATAACCTCAGCACAGAGCCGGCCCTCCCTATAAGCGAACTAAGCGGCTGCGTAGGGCCCCGCCGCCACCAGGGGGCCCAAGAGCAAATAAAATGACAGCTTGATTTTGACATTGCGCATTCTATCAGTTGCAGTTCTGGCGCATCCGTCTCAATACTGTAAAACTTGACGTTCATTCGCATCACATGTTACACCCATTCACAGGACACTGCACTTATCGCAATCACAAAGGTTCATTATTTGCATGTGCTTTAAAGCATTGCCGGTTAAACATTTCATTCGCGTGCTGTTCTTAACCAGAAGCATGCGTGCACACTAAAAGCCTGTCAAACAGCCTCCGATTAGTGGACTTTATCTTTTGCATCTGCACTAATACTGTCAAATACATACAAGGTTTAAATAAACAGAGTCTAAAGTGAAAGTAATCAGTTGAGATAAAATCGGATGCGTGTCTGTATTTTAGATGCGTGCCGGTCTTAAAGAAACAGAAACCTAAAGCCCCGGGTATAGCTACTTCTCTTTCCGCGCTTGGACGCGTCTCGTCCGAGCGTGTTTGCATTATGTATTATGTTTGGAACCTCACATGCCCCGAAATCGCGAGATGTCAGGGAAAACATAAGACTGCAAGTTAAATTAATTATATAATACATATAATCTGGTAGTACAATATAAAGTGTCGCGCATTTTATTGATGCAAAGATGAATGGGATATGTGTATTTTGTACATCACTTGGAACTGCTTTTTATTCACTAAGCAGGATCGGAGAAGAAAAATTGTGCATCCACCATTGCAACATAGTTCAGAAGATACACCAAGAGAACAAGAAACAAAAACGATGGGGAAGGCATGCTTCTTTTCTCCAAAGCTGAACGTGTATTCAGAGAAATGCTTTCAAGCCGGGCCAGATCACACTCAAAAGTGACAGGAGTCAAGAGAAAACTATTTATAATTATTTATAATGCATTGTAAATTAATTACTAGTCATCAACCCCTGTATAAATACTTTACAATGAGGACATACATCTGAAATATTATTAATTTTCTAAAATTACTAATTTTCAAATGCTGTTCATCTAAGCTCAGGTATCGCCTTCAACTCTTTTAATACTCAGACTTGAGCAAATGAAAGTGTGATGTTTGCAGTGAACAGCCAATCACTGAAGAACAAGAGATTAGATCAATCAAGAAGGCAAACTTTTCCAACACAGAAAATAACTAAATGTTTTACTTTGTGAAAGTTAATTTAAAAATAAAACATTATATAAACTTAATTTAAAGCTTAATATAAAATAATAATATTAACAAATTATTATTAATTGCATATAATGCATTCACGAATGACCACCCAGATAGGTAGTCCTGTCACTCATATCTAAATATGACCAGCCTAAACCTTCTAGTGTGAGCTTTTTTGATTGAATATGTTTTTTGTTGTTGTTGTTGTTGTTGTTGTTGTTGTTGTATTGTTTATGTCAGGCTAGACCCTTACAGCCTGTAGAATTGGTTTGGTGAAGCCGACTTAGTCCCAATTCATTGTGTATTCTTTACATATTGTCACTCTACTCTAAGATTATGGCTGTTTCATTACAGTAATGAAATGTACAGAGATTACATAGAGAGTAAGGAAGAAATTCTGTCTGCTTAATTTAATTTTATTTAATTTAACATGAAACATTTCTGAAAATGTCTGAATGGTGGTGCAAAATTATATGTTAATATTGAAAATATTTATTTTTATAGTCTACTTTAAAAGTAGAAATATCAGTAATAGAAATGCAAGAAGCACTAAACTGTCAAAAAGTGATCAACTGACCCATTGCCTTAAAATTATTAAGTAAAATACAGTTTTAAAAAGTTTGTCAAGTTCCCAAAACGTAATTTGTCAAATTAAGCATGAAGTTAAATTACTTAATACTCTTAAGGCATTGGGTTTCCTCCCTTTAAAAAAAAATTTAAGTGTCATTTCCTTACAATAAAGACACATCAGCTAACCAATAATATTTCAATATTTGTCATGGGTTGATCATGGAAATGAGTTAAGGGCAAGTGTATAGCTGCTGCTGGTTTAACTAAACAACAGTGAAGGAACAAGGAAATAGTTTTCTTTGTTTAATCAAATTTTAAACAGACAAAGCTAATGTACACTCAGACTGCAAAGATACTTATAAACAAAAAACAAAAAAAACAAAAAAAAAACAGACAGGGGGTATAGACTAACCACTATGCAAATGGACCTTACATAAACAGTAATAATTGCTTTTTTATTATTAGAATGAAAAATACTCTTGACATAAGTATATTTGAATTTCTTTTTCAAGAGACAAAAACAAAGGTTGGGTTTTATTTACATTTATTAATATGCGTCAAAGATATATCCTGATGCACTGGGACACATCTTCAGTGATGTTCCTGAGGTTATGGTGTTTCGAGTCTTTAAACTTCATATACCCTCACCCAGGATTGATCAGATCCTGGCTTGTGTATCAGCAGCACCAGCCCACAGATCGCTCCTCTTAGTTTTGTACTATGCTGGCACCCAGCAGGCATTCCCAGCCAGTAGAGCCATGTGGGGCCCAAATGGGTTTGACCTGGGCTATCTAACTGGGACCCAGCCAGTTTTGCACCCAGTTTCCATGTAGGCCCCACATGGATTTGCCCAGATGAAATGAACACTGCTTAGGGGCCGTTCACACAGAACGCGTTTTTCTATTCCAATGCGCTACTTTTCCATTGTTTTTCTATGTAAACACGCGCTTGACGGACGTGCATGACCGTTATGCTCGCGTCTCGCGTCTTTTGCAGCGCCTCACACATGAGCGCCGCGTTTTTAAGACGCCGTGTCAAGTTAAAAGAATTTCAACTTTTACACGCAGCGCAGCTCATCAATGTCAGTTCCAAAACAGTGGACCAATCAGAAGAACTTGGAGGCGGGGCAAGCGTTGCAAGTTGGCATGACAACTGTTTTATATAATGGCAACATGGCGGAGGAGGCGCTCATTATTATCTTATTTTCTTTTTTTCCATGTCAAAACTTGCATCTGTAAATTCTGCAGTTTGCCTAATTCTATTATTTCCGTTATTGTCGTTATTGCATCACGTCTAAAAGGCGCATCTCGAGACTCTCGCGTTCTATGCTGCACTTTTTTTAAACCCACTCCTGAGCGCTGCGTCTCGCGTTTTTAGACGCAAAGATGCGTTCTGTATGAACGGCCCCTTAGTGTGCACACTACAGGCTGTTTAATGTAACACTTAATCAGTGTTGGAGGTAATGAGATAATTAAGTGATTGAATAATGATTTTGTATTAGTGAAGAACACCTGCTGTTAACAAGCATAATCACTGAAGGAAAGAGAAACACAAGAACTACTTCCAGCCACAGCCTTGGATGAAATCAACTGAAGATAAAATACATTACATCTCTCAAGATCTGATTAAACAACTCCACAAACAACATTAGCTTCACTTATTACCAACCAGACTGACTTTATTTCTGTCAGACATCTATAGAAGTTCGTATTAAGAATTAAGAAGAGGCTTAGATGTTGATTACTTATTTGAAAGTAATAGTTTGATTTGATGTTACCATTGTGGCGATCAGTGTGTGCTTTAGTCAGGCTCTTGACTTTTTAACATTCGTTTTTCTCTTGACAGCTGTGTCTGTTTGTTATGGTGAGAACAGCAAGAGAAAATATAATCAGATGCTGTAAGCTGATTGATGATAAGAATATAATCATAATCTAGTAGTTGCGAAGCGGTTCTCTGCACGCCCAAAATCCCGTCACTTGCGCGTTCACAGCTCCCAATTGTGCACACAAAGGTGAGCAACGTGACTCCTCCGCTTTCTCCGCTTTTGCAGGTTCACTATATCATTACATTAATAATTATTGTGATTTAATTTTATATGAATTTTTGTTCTGTTTTTAATACAATTCACCAAAAATATTACACTATTAACCAGGCCTAACAAAAAAAAAAAAAAAAAAAAAAAAAAAAAAAAAAACACAATCACATTACAAAAATAAAACAACAAATATTAGATTAGATAAATAAAACAACATTTAACAAATATTTGTAACATTTATTAGTGAATTTAATATTTTCATTTTTATGAGCTGGGTTAGCCTACTGTAGCCTACAGAAATTTCAACTTTTTAAACTTGTAACTATTTTTAATAATTATTTTGCATTTTAGACTCATTATAAGCACTATTTATTCATATCTGAGTGTACCGTCACCACTTGATAAGACGTGTGGAAATTGCTGCGATGGGGACGTTTAAACTGTCTAAAACAATCCCGCACCCTGTTATAAAACACATAACCGTATTACTTTAACATGAATAGTTATGTTACCTTGAAAGTCGAAACAGATAACGATGTTTCTTTTGATAATTGATGATAATAGCGCTCTGCTCTGGTCCAGGTTGTGCTCTGTGTAGCTGCACAGCCCCCTCTGTTGGTGAACATCATCACTACACGATTGCTCCGATAACCAATAGGCTGCTGTATGTTGGTCGGGCTTTTTTGCAATGTATTTGCGGGTTATTTTGAACGACCTATAAAACGGGGACATTTCCAGGGATAGCTCCATTCGTGGACGGAGCACCAAAACGAGGACGTCTGTTCACTATGTTCACAAACCACTGTTAATTTTAACAGAAAATAGGCCTACTGTATAAGGGAGCATGGCAGAAGGCGCGCAAAGAGTGCTCTGTAATCACAAAAAGTTGTCATATCTCTCAAAGTTCTGTTATAATAAATGAAGCTGTCACACATTGAATCTCTTATTTACATAATTCTAAATTTCTTTGTTTTTATGAGAGAATTTGCGATTGTGCCAACTCATAGTCCACTCACCGTTCAAAACGCCGTTTTTTTTTTTGTTCAGTGAAATGCCGCTCTAGGTTGGGGCGGGTTTTGGTAGCCTACTCGGAAAGATAATTTAGATTTAGAATAACTAATCGGGTGATAACGTTTTGATACGTGTAATAATTCCAAACGAATGTCCCAAAAATGAATAAATAAATTAACTTAAAAACTAAATCCCTCTCTTTTTTGCTGCCCTCACTGTGCTGCCGCCCTAGGCGGCTGCCTAGTTCGCCTATAGGCACGCGCCGGCCCTGGTACTAAGAGGAGCGATCTGTGGGCTGGTGCTGCTGATACACAAGCAAGGATCTGATCAAACCTGGGTGAGGGTATATGAAGTTTAAAGACTCGAAACACCATAACCTCAGCACAGAGCCGGCCCTCCCTATAAGCGAACTAAGCGGCTGCGTAGGGCCCCGCCGCCACCAGGGGGCCCAAGAGCAAATAAAATGACAGCTTGATTTTGACATTGCGCATTCTATCAGTTGCAGTTCTAGCGCATCCGTCTCAATACTGTAAAACTTGACGTTCATTCGCATCACATGTTACACCCATTCACAGGACACTGCACTTATCGCAATCACAAAGGTTCATTATTTGCATGTGCTTTAAAGCATTGCCGGTTAAACATTTCATTCGCGTGCTGTTCTTAACCAGAAGCATGCGTGCACACTAAAAGCCTGTCAAACAGCCTCCGATTAGTGGACTTTATCTTTTGCATCTGCACCAATACTGTCAAATACACACATGGTTTAAATAAACAGAGTCTAAAGTGAAAGTAATCAGTTGAGATAAAATCGGATGCGTGTCTGTATTTTAGATGCGTGCCGGTCTTAAAGAAACAGAAACAGAAACCTAAAGCCCCGGGTATAGCTACTTCTCCTTGGACGCGTCTCGTCCGAGCGCGTTTGCATTATGTACAGGTGCTGGTCATATAATTAGAATATCTTCAAAAAGTTGATTTATTTCACTAATTCCATTCAAAAAGTGAAACTTGTATATTATATTCATTCATTACACACAGACTGATATATTTCAAATGTTTATTTCTTTTCATTTTGATGATTATAACTGACAACTAAGGAAAATCCCAAATGCAGTATCTCAGAAAATTAGAATATTACTTAAGACCAATACAAAGAAAGGATTTTTAGAAATCTTGGTCAACTGAAAAGTATGAGCATGTACAGCACTCAATACTTAGTTGGGGCTCCTTTTGCCTGAGTTACTGCAGCAATGCGGCGTGGCATGGAGTCAACCAGTCTGTGGCACTGCTCAGGTGTTATGAGAGCCCAGGTTGCTCTGATAGTGGCCTTCAGCTCTTCTGCATTGTTGGGTCTGGCATATCGCATCTTCCTCTTCACAATACCCCATAGATTTTCTTTGGGGTTAAGGTCAGGCGAGTTTGCTGGCCAATAAAGAACAGGGATACCATGGTCCTTAAACCAGGTACTGGTAGCTTTGGCACTGTGTGCAGGTGCCTTTGTCCTGTTGGAAAATGAAATCTGAATCTCCATAAAGTTGGTCAGCAGCAGGAAGCATGAAGTACTCTAAAACTTCCTGGTATACAGCTGCGTTGACCTTGGACCTCAGAAAACACAGTGGACCAACACCAGCAGATGACATGGCACCCCAAACCACCACTGACTGTGGAAACTTTACACTGGACCTCAAGCAACGTGGATTGTGTGCCTCTCCTCTCTTCCTCCAGACTCTGGGACCCTGATTTCCAGAGGAAGTGCAAAATTTACTTTCATCAGAGAACATAACTTTGGACCACTCAGCAGCAGTCCAGTCCTTTTTGTCTTTAGCCCAGGCGAGATGCTTCTGACGCTGTCTGTTGTTCAAGAGTGGAGGAATGCGACAGCTGAAACCCATGTCTTGCATACGTCTGTGCGTAGTGGTTCTTGAAGCACTGACTCCAGCTGCAGTCCAATCTTTGTGAATCTCCCCCATATTTTTGAATGGGTTTTGTTTCACAATCCTCTCCAGGGTGCGGTTATCCCTATTGCTTGTACACTTTTTTCTACCACATCTTTTCCTTCCCTTCGCCTCTCTATTAATGTGCTTGGACACAGAGCTCTGTGAACAGCCAGCCTCTTTTGCAATGACCTTTTGTGTCTTGCCCTCCTTGTGCAACGTGTCAATGGTCGTCTTTTGGACAACTGTCAAGTCAGCAGTCTTCCCCATGATTGTGTAGCCTACAGAACTAGACTGAGAGACCATTTAAAGGCCTTTGCAGGTGTTTTGAGTTAATTAGCTGATTAGAGTGTGGCACCAAGTGTCTTCAATATTGAACCTTTTCACAATATTCAAATTTTCTGAGATACTGAATTTGGGATTTTCCTTATTTGTCAGTTATAATCATCAAAATTAAAAGAAATAAACATTTGAAATATATCAGTCTGTGTGTAATGAATTAATATAATATACAAGTTTTACTTTTTGAATGGAATTAGTGAAATAAATCAACTTTTTGATGATATTCTAATTATATGACCAGCACCTGTATTATGTTTGGAACCTCACATGCCCCGAAATCGCGAGATGTCAGGGAAAACATAAGACTGCAAGTTAAATTAATTATATATTATAATACATATAATCTGGTAGTACAATATAAAGTGTTGCGCATTTTATTGATGCAAAGATGAATGGGATATGTGTATTTTGTACATCATTTGGAACTGCCTTTTATTCACTAAGCAGGATCGGAGAAGAAAAATTGTGCATCCACCATTGCAACATAGTTCAGAAGATACACCAAGAGAACAAGAAACAAAAACGATGGGGAAGGCATGCTTCTGAGTAATAGTAAACATGCTGCCCTTGTCCTTAAAGGGATAGTTCATCCAAAAATTAAAATTCTGTCATCATTATTTTTACTCACTCTCATATTATTCCAAACCTGTATTCAAAAAGTTACTGTTTATCATTAGTTATTTTAACCGAGGGGCCCCCAAATGAAATTCTGCTTAGGGCCCCATCAAAGCTAGGGCCGGCCCTGCCTCAGCAACATCACTGAAGATGTGTTCCAGTGCATCAGGATATATCTTTGACACATATTAATAAATGTAAATAAAACCCAACCTTTGTTTTTGTCTCTTGAAAAAGAAATTCAAATATACCTATGTCAAGAGTATTTTTCATTCTAATAATAAAAAAACAATTATTACTGTTTACTTACTCATTTCCTTGATCAACCCATGACAAATATTGACATATTATTGGTTAGTTGATGTGTCTTTATCGGTAAGGAAATGTCACTTTAATATATATATATATATATATATATATATATATATATATATATATATATATATATATATATATATATATATATATATATATATATTTTTTTTTTTTTTTTTTAAAGGGAGGAAACCCAATGCCTTAAAAGTATTAAGTAATTTAACTTCATGCTTAATTTGACAAAAATTACGTTTTGGGAATGTGACTTTTTTTTTTTTAACAAACTTTTTTAAACTGTATTTTACTTAATAATTTTAAGGCAATGTTGATCACTTTTTACAGTTTAGTGCTTCTTGCATTTCTATTACTGATATTTCTACTTTTAAAGTAGACTATAAAAATAAATATTTTCAATATTAATGTATAGTTTTGAACCACTATTCAGACATTTTCAGAAATGTTAAATGTTAAATTAAACAAAACTAAATTAAGCAGACAGAATTTCTTCCTTACTCTCTATTTAATCTCTGTACATTTTGTTACTGTAATGAAACAGCCATAATCTTACTCAACAGTAGTCTTCAAATTCTGTAAAATAATTAAATCCAGACTGTTGGTTAGGAATAAGCAATCTTATGCCATAAAGGTGTATTTATACAACTCTTTTACACACTGATCACAGTGAAAAGCCTATTTGCATATGCATGTTAGACCTCAGGAGAGTTCTCTACATCATCACTCTACCTTCCATATATAGGGAGGCTCCAGATTATTACTTTCACTTGAACTAGTGAAAGAACTGAATTGCCATCTAAGCAGAAGAAAAGAACACTTTCTGAACCAGAATCTGCATTCATCTGTCTGAGGGGGAAAGTTGTGAAAATGAAGCTTCTCTTTAATTTGCTCGCAGTGATCTTGTTTTTTCTCAACAATGGTAAGAACTTTATTTGTTACAATCTCTCTTCCGGTATTGCACAGATTTCTGTGATGGAGCGTGCGGGCATATCGTAGGCACTTTAGTGACGGTAGGATTATTAGTTCACTCTCAGAAAATAAAGTACATAATTGTACCTTTAGGGGTACAATGGCTTGTCACTGGGGCTGTACCCTCAAAAGTACAAATTTGTACCCTTGTGATTTGTACCTTAAGAGACCAGTTTTGTACCTTTGGTGACAATTTTGTACCTTTATTTAACAGTACAAAAATTGACCCTTCAAAAAGGGGACAAAATTGGCTTTGATGGCGTACAATCGTTGACTATAATGAGATATATATATTTTACACACACACACACACACACACACACACACTGAATTAAAATCAGAATTTATTAAAACCTTTTCATTTTCACATTTTACAACATTTCATTTTAAACACATTTTTAAACATTCCATATGAGTCCATCTTACCGGGTGTTAAAAAGTAACACTGAAGCAGTGTTAAAGTTAATGAGATAATTGATTGATGATTGAGTGATGATTGACAATTAGTGGAGACACCTGATGATAATAAGCAGAATCATTGAAGAAACAACAAGAGAAAAAGAGAGAGACACAACAACTACAACTGACTTCCAGCCATTAAACATTATTACACTTATTATTAACCAGTTTGATTTGATTTCTGTCATACATCAACAAAAGTTCTTATTGAGAATTAACAGATGTTTAGATGTTAATGTTTTAATGAAAGTTTAGTTTGAAGTCACCACACTCTTAGAAGAAAAGGTTCTATATAGAACCAAAAAAGGTTCTATCAGGTGCTACATATATGGAACCCCTAAAAGGTTCTATATAGAACCCTTTTTAAGGGTTTAATCAAAAGAACCCTTTAGGGTTCTTTATTGCCAGAAAAAAAGGTTCTATATAGTACCTTTTAGGGGTTCATTTTATTGATTTAGTTTTTAATTTATTTTGATGAAATTTTATGAATTAACCTGCTTATATAGTTACTTTATCACTAGAAAAACTTAAATACCCATAGGCATAAGACATCAACATAATATGTAATCATTTTTGACATTTTTATTAGCATTTACAATGACACAAGCAACATAAAACACACTGCAATTCATAGAGCAATAGTTAGAAGAGTTAACATAAATAAATGTTTCTAAAAAAATGAGCTAAAAGACTAGCTAGTAGAATTGTTTTTAAATTCATAAGCGTTAAATGATAATTTAACATTCAGATAAGCATTTAAACAATAAAAACAAATGACCCTTGGTAAATTCAGTACTGAGAAGGGCTAAATAGTGCTGAATGAAAGAAACTGGCTTTTGGATGCTCCATAGCCTATTGAACTAAAAGTAGACAGCCAACAGATACTTTTGACATCTCTGTTTTCAATCAGAATCAATCAATCCATTTTGATGCAGACTCTCTTTACGTTCAGGGGGCTTGACATCCTAAGATGGAGATGCAAGTCAGAAAAACATTTATTAGACTTATGGAGAGTACAGTACAACAGAAAACAGAAAGGAATCTCTCGCAATCACATCTTAAAACTTACGTGAATCATAGAGGAGTGTGTTATCTTCATCTTATTGAAGTAATGCTGCACTCCAGAGTCCATCCCTGCAGTGAGAGTGCAAACAGAAATATTAATTTATTATTATTAATTATTGCATTAAACATGGAAAATAGAAAAACAAATATAAGCCACTTCAGATTAGCATATTTATAAGTTTCCCAAAGTTGGTACTGTGAGTAAAAATAATGTACTTTTTTTTAATGTCTTTTCTTCATCTTCATTTCATAATGCATCTTAAAGAACCAAATACAGTGTTTAGCATAAATTAGGCCTTCAATTAATTCAGAAAAAAGTTTGCTATAACTGCAAACACCAAATACTCACAGCTATATCCACAGAAGCAGAGGTGGGTAATCCAGGGGTCAAAGAGTAAAAGTCCTGCCATATTTTTATTCCACCCACTGAAGCATTAATGAGATAAATAAGTGATTAATTGAGTGATGATTGAGCATTATTGAAGACACCTGATGATAACAAGCAGAATCACCAAAGGAGAAAATCACAATTTTTAAGTTACCATCATCGAGGTCAGGGTTTGTTTTAGTTGAGCTCTTGACCCTTGACTTTTTAATATTAGATTTTGTTTGGGCAGTTTTAACTGCATTAAAACCAACCAGAAAAGCAAAGTTAAAAGATGGTCAGGTGTTGTTGGTTATGTTTTTACATAATCATTATTTGATCTGAATCACTGAACTCATTTAGAGCCCAATCTCTGAGTTAGATTTACATTATTGATTACAGCAGCACTGTGATTCTACAGCACAAGATCAACTTTATCAATACAATTTTTTTTTAGAGTTCTGATTTAAAAAAATAAATAAAACGGAACTCATTTAAACACACAGACATCAAGAATCATCCTGTGAATCTCAAACAGTGGTGGCCATCATAAAGCATGTTGCAGTGCATTCTGGGTGCCACCAATCAAAATTCATCCATGCCTCCCATCATGCATTGCTGCATGAATAAATTATGAGCTGAATTGTCTTAGTAATTTTCTTTATTCTCACTATTAAAATTTTGCTGTTTTTCTGTGACTTTTTAGTAGCTTGTTTTCTAATGTTCAGAGTTGATCTGTTGATCAGAATATGTTGCTTGTCACCGTTGTTGAGATTCACAGGCTGATTCTTGATGTCTGTGTGTGCCTAAAATACATATGTTTTTTGTGGTAAGGACAACTTTTTTTAAAGAAAATCTGTATTGATAAAGCTGATCTTGTGCTGTAGAATCACAGTGCTGCTGTAATCAATAATGTAAATCTAACTCAGAGATTGGGCTTTAAATGAGTTCAGTGATTCAGATCAAATAATGATTATGTGAAAACATAACCAACACCTGATCACCTTTTAACTTTGCTTGTCTGGTTGGTTTTAATGCAGTTAAAACTGCCCAAACAAAATCTAATATTAAAAAGGGAAGGGTCAAGAGCTCAACTAAAGCAAACCCTGACCTCGATGATGGTAACTTAAAAATTGTGATTTTTCTCCTTTGGTGATTCTGCTTGTTATCATCAGGTGTCTTCAATAATGCTCAATCATCACTCAATTAATCACTTATTTATCTCATTAATGCTTCAGTGGGTGGAATAAAAATATGGCAGGACTTTTACTCTTTGACCCCTGGATTACCCACCTCTGGTTAGTGCACAGCAAAAACTGCAGCGTTAAATTAACTCTCCTGGGAGTATTATGTGAGACCATACTCAAGAGTGTTAAAGTGTTAAAATAAGAGTGTTAAATGAACACTGAAGCGGTGTTAAAGTTAATGAGTTAATTAAGTGAATTAACAGTGATGATTGACCATTATTGAAGACACCTGATGATAACAAGCAGAATCACCAAAGGAGAAAATCACAATTTTTAAGACACCATCATGGAGATGAGTGTTTGCTTTAGTTGGGCTCTTGTCCCTTGAATTTTTAAAATAAACTTTTGTGTGTAGATTGTACCTTGGGGGACAGAGATGGACTCCTACTGTACCCCTATTTCTGACAGTGTTGGAATTATGGTTAGGTTGACAGCACCTACCATATAATCACAAAATAATTTAAAAAAGAACCTAATGCAGTTGAAGCTGCAGTTGAGCTCAGAGAGAGTTGACAGCATCTAATCATGATGCATACTTCACAATCTAATCATGTTTGTTTGTGTTTCAGGCATTTCTGCTTCTGAACAAATGAATGGAAAGGAGGGAGAATCTGTTACTTTAAATCCTGGCCAAACAAAAACCCCTGATGCTGTAATGACGTGGTATTTTAATGAGATTGTCATCGCTGAAATCACTGGAAATCAGAGTAAGATCTGTACAGATGATCGGTGTAATGAGAGATTCAGAGACAGACTGAAGCTGGATCATCAGACTGGATCTCTGACCATCATGAACATCACAAACACACACTCTGGAGAATATAAACTACAGATCAACAGCAGAAGCAGATCTAGCAATGCCATGCAGAATTTCAAACTTGTCACTGGTGAGTATATAATCCTTTGAGGAATAAAAAAAAAAAAAAAATGAAAAAAATTCAATATTTAACCAATATACACTAAGTGTTAGGTAGTGTTTGCTCAGTAATGCTGTGATTAATGTTATTAACATGGAAAATGCATAATATCACTCATGTTGTCCAGTAAACATTGTTTCCGGTTGAGTTCAGAGTACTGGGATGCTGTTGCAAAACAGTTCAGTATTACACAGTCAATGACCAAACTACAGTGTAAATATCTGTCAAAGATATTCTTAAATACTAAATGGATTATCAGTCGATCTGTATGTAATAATACCTGTCTGTCTTCATCCATCTTCAGGTCGTCCATCATCAGGTGATGCTACTCTAGCTCCAGGTCATATAGGAGGAATATCTGTTGGTGCTGTTGTGGTGGTTGCACTTGTTGTTGCTATTGTGATTTACTTTCGCCACGACCTCCCTGGACTAATTAAACTGAATGTGAGTATTAATGTGCAAAAGTAGTATGAATATATATTTTATATTATTATATAATTATAATTCTGTACACAAACATAAATGTAAACTTAGTCATCTTTTTTGTCATTTTTACAGTACTGAAGCAGATATTCACCTATGAGTCAGAGTCAAAACAATAAAAAAAAAAAAAAACACTAATAACTTCCAAATAAACAGTGCAATTGTTTTCTGAAAGCAAGTGTCTTATTAGAAAACACCATTACAAGAGTTTAAGCATTTTATGTGATATTGAAATCACAATACTTCAAGTTTATATGTAGGAGGCCGACAAAAGATTACAATTTGATGCAAGACACTGTCTGTAGTATATTTGTGTTTGTGTAACTGAAACATCAATCCTCTTTACTTTTTGCAGGACTGTATTTCCTCACAGGAGGTTGACTTGTCATAACTCGCCACCTGATCTGAATGACATTCCTTTGAGGAGGAGGACACTTCCTTAAATCAGGCTGCCCTAAAAAAAAAAAAAAAAAAATGCTAAGTACACTTGCAGCCAGACTAATTATCAGAATACTTGTGATTAGATAACTTGTAACTTGAAGAATGCTATTTTGGAATAACTAATTTTGTATATTTAAGTATATTTGTGTAATGATTCGTCACAAAGGCTAGGATCCATTTGCATGCTTTATTGTAATAGAGCGTAGTCGTACAGGCAAAGTCAGGCAGGGGCAAACACGAGTAGCAGAGGACAGATAGTATCGTGGTCAGAATACAGGCAAGGGTCAGGACAGGTAGATATCACTCACAGAACAGTAGACAATGCACAGGTCAAGGGTAGGCGGCAGAGAATCGTAGACGGTAGGCAACAGGTTCAGAAACAGGCAGGCAATCAGACAATAGAATAACACTCAGAGACGTATACCATGACAATACAAGACTTCACGATTGAGTGAGATGCAAGAGTATTTTATAGTCCGGTTGATGGAGAACAGCTGACAAGGTAATCAGTCCAAGTCACGGGTTTATGGGTAATGTAGTGTGTGTGTGTTAAAAAGTGTTAAAGTGTTAAAATAAGAGTGTTAAATGAACACTGAAGTGGTGTTAAAGTTAATGAGTTAATTAAGTGATTAACATGCTTTATGATGGCCACCACTGTTGAGATTCACAGGATGATTCTTGATGTCTGTGTGTGCCTAAGCAAAGGATTTTTTTTTTCTTTGCTCAGAACAACTGTTTGTGAAATCCTTCAGATTATATTGATAAAGCTGATCTTGTGTTGTAGAATCACAGTGCTGCTGTAATCAATAATGTAAATCTAACTCAGAGATTGGGCTCTAAATGAGTTCTGTTTCTGTTTCTGTTTCTGTTTATTTATATAGCACAATTTAAAAAGCAACCGAAGTTGCGCCAAAGTGCTTTACATAGTAAAATAAGAACATATATCGACAACATAAAACACCACGTCAAAGTAAAAAAAAAACAACAAAAAAAACACATCTAGTCATTATATGCTACCACCATTAGGTGTGCTTTCAACAATTTCTTAAAAATTGCTAAAGATTTGGGCGGACCTGATTGACAGGGGTAGGTCGTTCCAGAGTCTTGGCCCTATTACAGCGAAAGCCCGATCGCCTTTAACTAGGCACCTTGTTCTAGGCACTACAAGTAAGTTTTGATTCTCTGATCGTAGTGTTCTGGGAGGATTATAAGGGTTTAAAAGGTTTGTCAGGTATAACGGTGCCTGGTTAGTTAAGGATTTGAATACGAACAATAAAATTTTATATTTGATTCTGAAACAGACCGGCAACCAATTTAAGGAAACCAACACAGGGGTGATAGATTCATATTTCTTCACCTTCTTTAATAACCTTGCTGCAGCATTTTGTACCGATTGTAGCCGGGACAAAGATGTGGCGGTAATGCCAGAATACAGGGAATTGCAAAAATCTAAGCGTGATAAGATAACGGTATGAATTACTCTTTCGAGGTCAGAGTTTGTAAGGAACGGTTTTACTTTGGTTAAAAGACGCAAGTTATAAAAACAAGTCCGTACCACTGAATTAATTTGCTTATCTAATTTTAGGTTATTATCAATTAGAAAACCTAAGTCTTTTACTGCTGTTTTCGAATATGGCGCCAGTGGGCTCGAATCCAATACATTTCTTGTCGGGTTCTTTAAGTGGTTAAAAACTATCACCTCGGTCTTTTCCTCGTTCAGCATTAAAAAATTTTTAGCCATCCAATTTTTTATGTCCTTTAAACATTCCAGGATTGACTCAACTGAATTTGTGGAATGTCTAATTGGTATGTACATTTGCGTATCGTCGGCGTAGAGATGGAATGAAACTCCATATTTTCTAAAAATACTGCCCAGGGGGAGCAGATATAACGAAAAGAGAATAGGGGAAAGGATAGAACCTTGCGGGACCCCCCAGGGAAGATGTTTATTACCTGAGATATTATTATTATAGTTAACCGCAAAGCATCTGTCATTCAAATAAGACTGGAACCATTTCAGAACTGTGCCTTTTAGACCCACTGAATGTTCAAGACGGGAGATGAGGATGTTATGGTCTATCATGTCGAAAGCTGCACTCAAATCGAGTAACACCAAAACAACATCATCTCCTTCATCTAAGGTCAAGAAGATATCATTTAACACCTTCAATAGTGCCGTCTCAGTGCTGTGGGCTGTTTTAAACCCTGATTGAAACCCTTCTCCTATAGAATTTTCGTTTAAAAATGAGAGTAGCTGTTGCAGTACAACTTTTTCTAAAATTTTTGAAACAAAGCTCAATTGAGAGATTGGTCGATAATTCCGCATTTCGTCCTGAGCTAAATTTGGTCTCTTTAACCGAGGTATCACCACAGCATGTTTGAACTCTAGTGGACATATCCCCTTAGATAAACTTTTATTAACCAAATGCGCTAAACTCGGAGATAGACAGTCAAAGGTCTGCTTTAACAAACGACTGGGTAGAGGATCATTAGCACATGATGTTGGTTTCATTTTTTTTTACAATATTCTGCAGCATAGTCGGAGTAATAGGCTCAAAAACCCTTAGTTCAACATTGCAAACAGGATCGTCAAATGAATCGGCTTTCACCTCAGGAATCTGCGCTCGTTGATCAGCAATCTTTCAGTGATTCAGATCAAATAGTGATCATGTGAAAACATAACCAACACCACCTGATCATGTTTTCCATTTGTTTGTCTGGATGTTAAAACTCAGTTAAAACAGCCCAAACAAAATGTAATATTAAAAGGTCAAGGGTCAAGAGCTCATCTAAAACAAACACTCATCTCCACGATGGTGGCTTAAAAATTGTGATTTTCTCCTTTGGTGATTCTGCTTGTTATCATCAGGTGTCTTCAATAATGCTCAATCATCACTGTTAATCACTTAATTAACTCATTAACTTTAACACCGCTTCAGTGTTCATTTAACACTCTTATTTTAACACTTTAACACTCTTGAGTATGGTCTCACATGTACTCCCAGGAGAGTTAATTTAACACTGCAGTTTTTGCTGTGTACCTTTACTGACATTTGACTTGCACTGTTAGACCTTGGCAGGCTATTTTACAGTAAGATACTGGCAACACTGTTGCCAGTAATTTACTGTTGATTGTACAACAAGAGCTTCTGTACATGTATGAAAGAAATAATGTGAAACTGGTTTGTGAACTGGTTTGACACTCAGTGTGGCTGAAGTCAGTTGTAGTTCTTGTGTTTCTGCTCGTCTCTTCTCTTTTTTCTGCTCTTGTTTCTCTGTCCTTCAGTGATTCTGCTCATCAGGTGTTCATCAGTGTCTGAATTCACTCACTTCTTTTCATTCACTCTGTCAAGTGGACTATATTAGTGAACTAATGTAGGGAATAGTGAATGAGGGTATAGGGTGTGATCTGAACACAGCCTCTGAGTGTCGACTTTGAGCGATGTTAACTCACAGTAGGCCTATATTACTGTAGGCTATTTTCTCGAAAATGACAAATATTACCCAGAATGCATTGTGTTCTACAATATACTACTACAGTTTTAATAGAAAATAGTTTGTTACTGTCAGAATTTGACAATTGCTTTTTTTAACAGTGCATCCTTCAATGTTTTGAATTATCTAAAGATTCTTTCAACTAGTCTGTGTGGCTTCAAGCTTCTTTTGTATTACTTTATATATATTTACTCATTTCATTTTGTATGATTTTATATTTCGTTAAAAGAAAATTAATTGGAAAGGTCTTTATAGGTTGTATGTAATAATTGCCAGTAAAAACAGGTCTGATTCAGTCATAACAGCTGGAATCTGTGAGTTTGTTTGTCATGAAATGATTTAACTTTGTTGAGTGATCACTGTGGAATGTGATTTCAACACTGATGGACTAAAATTCCACCTTTAACTTTTCAGGAATCAACTTTTGACCTTTACTAAAGCTGTTCTACTTAATCCTTAGCAATATGAACTATGTGTCTAATCCACTGTAATTGTACTTTTGATTGTAATTGTAATGTACTTTCTATGTAATGTATTTATATGGTCAGTGGAGCTTGGATGGGTTAAATGCAGAGGACAAATTCTGAGTATGAGTTACCATACTTGGCTTTCACATGTCACTTTCACTTTCACTTTCTCAAAAAACAAGAGTTCCTGGTTAGGTCACTAGATGGCACTCTAGTGATACACTACGCACAAAGTAAATTAAATTAAAGTGTATAGTACATTTACATTTGTTTATTGTGAACAAATCAATAATGCTGCTGGCTTGTTTTTATCTTTTTTCCCCAGTTGCTCCTCACTGAGATTTTTTATTTATTTATTAAGATTTTGCATTTAACTCTCTATTATTTTTGCATTTTTGCTCTATTACTGCCTTAAAACAATTTAAAAATATATATTTAAAATATAGTTTTTGGGATGTTAATAATTTGGGTGAAATATGGTGTTTTTAATCATTTCAATTCAGTTTCTTGATGTGGTGTTTGATAGAAATCTGGGATTTAAAACCAACAGGAGAAATTTCTACATATCTTTTATGTTTGTTTGTTTGTTTATCAAATGGCAGAGGTTATATGGATTTTAATATTGCAATAATAAAAACAGCTGTTCTTCAATATAATTAAAAAATGAAAAATAAAAGAATGTTGTCATTTATTTGGGTAGATGACATATATGCAAAATGGTTTTGTAAAACACCACTTTTGAAGAAATAAATATTATAGAAAAGTGTCCTGTTTGAGAAAATATAAGGTGTCACTAACTTTGTCAGTTCTTTCACTGTTTGTTTTTGAAAATGTTTACTGAACTGTGTCCTATGGCGTGACATAGCAACAATTAAGAATATAGGGGTGTCACACAAAAGAACAACAAAACTTATCACTTTTATAGTGGTTCTAAAAAAGTCAAATATTTAAACAATTCTGAGACAAAATCTTCACAGGGGGCTTCAGCTGAGATTGTCTTATTGGGGGAGATGAGAGGGTCTGTACCGAAATACCCTATGTTAAAATAAACCACAATTATAAATATCCAACTGTATATGAGCAGTTCATAATGAAAATTGAATATAATGTCTAATTTGTATTTGTACAACAGTGTTGGAGTTAGTCCAGGTTTTTTTCCCCAGTGTTTTTTTAAAGAAAAATACATGATAAGTTTCAATAAAAACAGCTGGACTTAAAGGTACAATCTGTAAGATATTCGCAGTAAAATATCCAAAAACCACTAGGCTAGTGTTATATATTTTGTCCAGCTGATTACTAACAATATCTCTAATGTTTTCAACTACTTGTAAATCATGAGAAAATTCCCATTCTAAACAGTGACACGGGGCAGTGCAGTCGCCTGTCAATGACATCAGTTACCCTTTGTTACCGCCTTTACTGATGTAGAAACCACATGACAACAGTGTCGTGGACAAATGCGGAAGTCAAGTCAAGTCAAGTCACCTTTATTTATATAGCGCTTTTTACAATGCAGATTGTCAAAGCAGCTTTACAGTGATAATTGGTACATCATTTTGGCTGCAGCAGCTCTTAAAGAATAGTGTCAATGCAGGCAGATCAAAGCACTGTTGAATAAATGTCAAGAATACTATTGAATATCAAAAGTCAAGTCAAATGTCAAGTGTCTAAGTAGTGGAAGTAGTGTCTAGCGTCCAGCAAACCACTAGCTTGCTTCAAGCAGTTCCTTATTTACTTCTTGCACGTTTATGGTGGATTGTGTTACTTATTTATGGAACATAATTACTGTTTACCATCTGCCGCTGGTTCTGTCGACAAGGACAGCTCCCGTAAACCTCATACTCATGACCGGAAAAGCGGAAGCTTTTAATGCGATTATTAACGTTACTGTAGTATGAAGCAGAGCAGGACCGAGTGTTTTTTGTGCGCAAAAAAAAATTAAATAATGACTTATATAGTGACGGGCCGATTTCAAAACACTGCTTCCTGAAGCTTTGAAGTGTTATGAATCAGTGTATTGATTCATGATTCGGATCGCCAAAGTCACGTGATTTCAGCAGTTTGGCGGTTTGACACGCGAT
The DNA here is from genome assembly GCF_018812025.1 of Megalobrama amblycephala. Taxonomy (NCBI): domain Eukaryota; kingdom Metazoa; phylum Chordata; class Actinopteri; order Cypriniformes; family Xenocyprididae; genus Megalobrama; species Megalobrama amblycephala. Next base: position 238,073 of record NW_025953366.1, read on the forward strand.
CCGAATCATGAATCGATGTACTAGTTCATAACGCTTCAAAAACTATTCTCGTCGCTTCATAAACTGATTGTAGAACTACTGTAGTGAGATGGACTTTGAAACGACGTCTTTATACCTTTTATGGGTCTTGAGAGAGGAAATTATATTGTTGGCTATGGAGGCCTTTCTGAGCCATCGGATTTGAACAGAAATATCTTAATTTGTGTTCCGAAGATGAACAAAGGTCTTACGGGTGTGAAACGGCATGAGGGTAAGTAATTAATGACAGAATTTTCATTTTTGGGTGAACTAACCCTTTAACGTCTTTGATGTATTATCAGAGTTGATGTTTTGCACTTTTGAGTGTCGTGATCATATTTCTGTCCAATCACACTTGAGATGCACTGGAATGAGGGAATTTTCAGAAAGCCTCAGGCAGATTCATCAGAATGATTTTTTTTACTATATGCTTTTCAACAGGATTCATTTCCTGACAAATGAAAATAGAAAATAACGCATAATTATGCATTACCAACTCAAGTGTGCATTATTGTCTAAGAAATCAACAGTCCGTCCTCAATTATTCCTTACATATTTACTTTTAGCTGTTTTTTTTGTTGTGACATTTTTTTTTGTGATGTCCAGAGTTGATCTGATTATATTGTTGATTGTTATGATTGTTGAGATTCATGTGCTGATTGTTGATGTCTGTCTGTGTGTCATGGGTAGGGCTGCAACAAACGATTATTTTGATAATCGATTAATCTATCGATTATTAGAACGATTAATCGACTAATCATCGATTATTGCACTGATTAATCAGTAAGCTTTGTTCGATTATTCTACTTTAGCAATTAGTTAAAATATTGAGTTATACTGTACTTTAACTAGTAAATAAAACAAGGAAATCACTTCAGCTTTTAAAAGTGTATTTTTAATAATTTTCAAGCCAACTGAATAGACCAATATCCTTCAGGTTAAAAAAATATAATGTAATTATGTGGGTTTTTTTTGAAAAATGAAACAACAACATACATACACACATATTATATATCATATTTATATATATATATATATATATATATATATATACAGTACAGTCCAAAAGTTTGGAACCACTAAGATTTTTAATGTTTTTAAAAGAAGTTTCGTCTGCTCACCAAGGCTACATTTATTTAATTAAAAATACAGTAAAAACAGTAATATTGTGAAATATTATTACAATTTAAAATAACTGTTTTCTATTTGAATATATTTCACAAAGTAATTTATTCCTGTGATGGCAAAGCTGAATTTTCAGCATCATTACTCCAGTCTTCAGTGTCACATGATCCTTCAGAAATCATTCTAATATGCTGATCTGCTGCTCAAGAAACATTTAATGTGTACAATTGTACAAAATATTTGTGTACAATATTTTTTTTCAGGATTATTTGATGAATAGAAAGTTCAAAAGAACAGTGTTTATCTGAAATCTAATCTTTTATAACATTATAAATGTCTTTACTGCCACTTTTGATTGATTTAATGCATCCTTGCTGAATAAAAGTATTCATTTAATTTCTTTTCAAAAAAATAAAAATTCTTACTGACCCCAAACTTTTGAACGGTAGTGTATAATGCTACAGAAGCTTTGTATTTCAGATAAATGCTGTTCTTTTGAACTTTCTATTCATCAAGGAATCCTGAAAAAAAAAAAGTACACAACTGTTTTCAACATTGAAAATAATAATAAATGTTTATTGAGCAGCAAATCAGCATATTAGAATGATTTCTGAAGGATCATGTGACACTGAAGACTGGAGTAACGATGCTGAAAATTCAGCTTTGCATCACAGGAATAAATTACTTCGTCAAATATATTTAAATAGTACACATTTATTTTAAATTGTAATAATATTTCACAATATTACTGTTTTTTACTGTATTTTTAATTAAATAAATGTAGCCTTGGTGAGCAGACGAAACTTCTTTTAAAAACATTAAAAATCTTAGTGGTTCCAAACTTTTGGACTGTACTGTATATATATATATATATATATATATATATATATACACACACACACACACACACACACACAAACTATCGAGTTTATGGTCATTGAATGGCTTTCCTGAGGTAAATGTTACATTTTGTGTGATATATTTGTTTGCAAGTTTTATTGACTTCTTTCTGCGGTTAAAACTCCGATTAAGTGATTACAATAGAGATGGATTAATTTCAGTAAGTACTTTTTGATGTTCATTCATGTTTATTTCGCGCTGTAATAGAGAGGAATAGGTTCACATGCCGCTTGAACCGAGGTGTTACAGCGATCTGCCACACAACGTTAAACAGCGTCACCACCACAAGTATTGTTTGAAATCCGTAGTAATATTGACTGAATTTAAAAGCTTAGACTTAGTTTTATGTCAAAAGTAACCTGATCTGTCGGTGCGTTGTCTGTGTCCTCTTTGCTCTGCGGTGCATCTTTCACTGTGTGAGAAAATGAACGTGTGGCGTGAGAACAGTGAGTCTGAATGAGAGTTGGTGGCCCTGCATGACAGTATTCTGTAGTTCTGCTAAACGTTATGTTTGTTATGTTAATCTCCCACATTTCACGAGTTCGACTTCGTTTGCACTATGCTCTCCAAAGCGCTGCCGCTGACTTCTTTTATTGGATTGGATCCGGGAGGGCTGCATTACAGTATTGCGCTACAGCGCCCCACTGGTTACACCGCGTTATTGCAGGCCCTTCAAATATGAGATCAAGAGACTATTCGACAACAAAAATATTTGTCGACAATTTTTTTATTGTCGACGTTGTCGATAATGTCGACTAATCGTTTCAGCCCTAGTCATGGGAGTCAAACAAATGCAGGGTTTGTAATGTAAATGTGTTAATAGCAATTCTCTCAATTGTTCGATTCAAGTGAAATTTCATGATGATAATAAAACTGTCAATATACAACCAGTTACAATCACAGAAGGGCAGAGACACAGGAGGTATAAAAGTAAGGTTTTTATTTTCACAACCAGATGAACAACAGTTATGCAGGTGAGTGAATGGCAAATCTTCAGGTGAATGTAGATAAATGGAATGGTAATACTGTCCTTTTTTTTTTAGATGATGATATGGAGGCAGAATGCTGGTTTCCAGACACAAACGATTGAGCTGGACTTCACACACAATGACGAGGTATACAGGAGGAGAACAGGAGACAGGCAAGTAATCCAACAAAGTCCTTGAGGTAAGCATTCAGGTAAGCCACTAACGAGACCGGACAATGAGCGTGTCTGAATGAGAGTCCTTTATACTGCCGGTAATGAGTGTGCTGATGACGTGCAGGTGTGCGTGATTAGTGTTCAAGTGACGGGGTGCGTTGTGATTGGGTGATGGTGGATGGTGTAATCAGTTAGTGCAGGAAACAGCTCTAATTAACCTGAGAAAGAAAGAGAGATTCACACAATTACAGGTCTTTTCCATTGTTCAGACAAACATGACATTTAAACTACACTGTAAAAAATTACCGTGATTTTAACAGTAAAAGACTGTAAAAATGCTGCGGTGAAAAACTGTTAATTGGTTTACAGAAAGTTTCTGTACTATATACGGTGAATAACTGTAATAGATCTAACGGTACATTTAATGTAATTTTACGGTAAAATACCGTTAAATTCACAGTTTTTGAAAGTGAAAAATAACAATTCATTGTAAAATTTACAGTGAAAAACCGTAAATTGACATTCCCACAATTCCCTGCGTGACACTTCACATTTGATATATTTTTGTTGAAATAACTCTGTTTCTTCTTAGTTTTTCTCTTCTTTTTTTTCCTAATCAGTTATGTACATTAGGGTTTTATGTTACATCTAATGTTGTTAAATTAATGTTTATTGCATTTTTAAAATTTCATGCATGTTACCATGATGGTGTTTAGTGTGTGTGTAAATGACACTGTGTGCTCCTTCTATATATTAGTATTGTCCTCCTCAGCTTGTGGAAAAGCTGCTTGTGATGAACTTTGATTCATCATGTGACTCTTATCACCACTGTGTTTGGTGACTGTCAGTGTATTATAAAGATACAAAACAGATATTAGTACTTCATTAGGCTGGTAAATTAACATTATATCAGTTAATGAAATATGTTATTTTACCGTAAATTTTACTGGGATTTTTTTTACAGTGTACTGAAATCCAATGTTAAATATACATATTTAAAATGTAAAATTCACATGTAACTCCGTAAGTATGTTTACGGTTTGATGTCATTTTTACAGTATTGTTCTGGTAACCACAGCTGCCGGTATTTTTCCGTAGAAACAACGGGATTTTTTTTACAGTGTAGGGTCAAACATACTTTTCCTGTTCAAGTGCAGATGATCATTTCCATCACACAGTGATAATATTCTACAACACAAACACATCAGCAAAACAATAATTAAATGATATAAAATATATATATAAAATACAGCACAGCTCAACATGCTTTAAGAAAAGAATTAGTCAAGAAAAGGAGGGAAACAGTAGTGAATCTTTACCTTGAACTCCCCGCAGGTCTCCATCACTCCTCACATGACAAGAACTTCACATAAAGAACTTCATCAACATCTCAAAAGCTTGAAAAAAAGGCAGAATGAAACAAGTTACACAGTACAAAAAACAAACAAACAAACATTCACTTTTGCATATTTCAACAAAGACATTCAGTAGAATATACAAACATCTGAAATCTATAATAAAAAAAACCCGAATATCATTGTTTTATCGGTAAACAGGCAGAGCCTGATTATCTCCAACATCTGTGGCCTCTGCCTATTTAAGAGCTGCTGGTCTACCTCAAGAAACCTGTTGGTGGTAGTTTTTGAGTTTTTTTTCTTTTGTTTTGTACAGGATGGTGAGATCTGTTTGTTTAATTATATTAAAGCATAGGTATGTAATCTGACCCGAAGATTCTTTTGTGTTTGTTATTTACCTCGGGAGTGAGGAAAGTTAAACTCGGAGTTGTAGTTTAGATAAGTTAGCTCACCGGTCCTGATTTGAGTTTTGTATGTATATATTTGAGTTTTGTTTTTTATGTTTCTTTTTGTTTCTTTGTTATAGTTTTGAGACTTTTACTGCCAATAAATTTGATCTTGCCATTGCGATTTTTGCTTATAACTTTTCAACAGCTTTTTATGTTGGTCCCTAATCTGGTTCGTAACACCCACTAAAAGGCTCGCACAGCACTCAGTAACAGTTAAATATATAAGTTATGTAAAAAACATATTTGGCATTTTGTATCTGATCAATCCAGTGTCTTTCAGTGCAGTTTTACAGGTTCAGTTCCTGAGATTCAGAGTTTGATCAAGGACACAATGGTGATATTTCATGGATCAAACCTTGCTGGATTTGAACCTTTGCTCTTTAACCACAAACTTTGTTAACCAAACATTAGTGTAGAGTGTGAAATGTTTAATTTCTCAAGTGTTCCTGGTTAAAAATGTCAGTTTAGAGTTAGCAAAGCTACCTGAACAAGGACAAACCATCAGCGACAACCATCTGCAGGGACTCTGGCTGCGTTTACACTGGCACATAAAAATCCGATCTTTTGCTCACATCTGACACAGATAGGAATTAGTTGCACACGTGTAAAAACAAAAATCCACACGAGATTCGATTTTTTTTCACATCCGATCTGAGCCACTTCCGAATGTGGTTTTAAATCAGATACATATCCGATCTCTAGACATGTGACCTATGTCTAAACACGCATATCCGATTCCCATTGGAAATACAAGCCATCACAAGGCGAGGGCGACACGTTTGCTTACTAAAAGGAAGCTTTAGCGTTCTATTATTAAGCAGACGTGTCTGTATGCACTCACACTAAACATTTTATTATTGCGCAGCAAAACATCCATGACACTGACAGCTGTTAACTGATCAATTCTGGCAGGTAATCATGGCCACCCTATGTGAAATATATAAATAATTTTAATAGCACGGCCATTCAAAACCCGAGGAACTACCATGTGCATGTAAAGCTATCAATGACAATCATTTTGGGCAGGAATTAATGTAAACACAGATATCGGATACCAGTCGCGTCTAAAGTGAATGTAAACACGCTGGCCAAAAAAATCGGATGTGGTCAAAAGATCGGATCTGTGCATTAAGACTTGCAGGGTAAATGCAGCCATTGTCTGATTAGGGATATCTCATTAGCTTCATCTGTGGAGTCCAAGTCTGATTAAGGGCCACTTCTTGTGGGAGACCATACTCCTGAAAGAAAGAAACAGATTTACAGGAAAAGGAACAACAAATGACCAGGATTGATGATTCAATTACACAAAAACAAAATTGTGCTTTTTGATGTTTTTTTAATGTAAAGACCCCTGTTCTACATTCTGAAGTCAAACAGAACAAGAGCAACATCCTCTTAAACAAGTCAATCATTATTAGTGTTTCTATGTGATGATTTCTCAATGAAACACAGAAAACTCAAAAAGGAGCTTATAAGGAAACCCTTAGTCACTAGGTTAAAGTACACTTATGGTGCTTTTACACAGCATTGCATGGTTTGGTGCACCTCAATTTTTGGTGCTTTTCCACTGCATAGGACGGCTCGGTATGGAACGGTACGGCTCGCTTAAATATTTTGGGCTCTGTGCTACAGGTCTGAGGCTATTAGCCTAGCCTGGCACGATGAAAGCCCTGGCTCGCACTGGACCGACAGAGGAAAAGTGGCTAATGTGTATTGTGAGAAATGTTTTATTCTTTAGAAACTTGCATCGTAGCTCACGAGTCAATAGGTGTCATCATCGTACAGTCTACATGCTTGTTGTACCCAAGTTTAATAGATTCATGCACAGTGTGATTTGTAATGATCTTATAGGATTGCTAAAACTGTGCAGTGTATCCCAGGCTTTACACACACAGCTCTTACTAGCCTACATCCGTTACAAAAGCACTTTTTAAAAAAATTAAAATTGGATATATGAGCAGCTTTCCACGGTGTACTTGACAGCAACATTTGTGAATTGTTATTTTTTAATTATCTTGCATGCTTAAGTTCAAGTCAGCAGGCCAAAGCAGTAAATTTGTGTGCAGCCGAAGTCAGTAAGTACATTAACAATGATTTGGAACAAATATAATGTCATTTAATGAAAAATTCTGTGGCATGGCAGGATTTTAAGCAGCATATGAGCTGTCATTTGTGCTCGTCAGTATGCATACAACTCAGATTTCAGATTTTAGGACATTTGTGCCTTTAGTAATCTCCATAACTCAAATATTGTAGTACAGCTATTCAACTGTAGTAAAAGTTAAACATGTTTAAAAGTAAGCGATTAGTTATGTTATGTTTATGAGAGATGCTGTAATTATTGCCATGTCAACGTGAAATGCTTAGTATAAACACTTAAGTAAAGAAATCCCTTGCCTCAGGGAAATTTTCCCCTTAGAGATAAACTCACTTAAGGGTTTTCATGCGACAGGGCCACTGATATGTCAGTCTTTTATAAAATTAGTTTTGTTGCAGAAAAACAGATTCAAAGCTCACAGTATCTCACCCGATCATCACCTGTCCTGTTTTCTGTTTGAACAATAACAACAAACTCTACTTTTGGTCAATTAAAAATACGTACTTTTATATATTTTTAAAGATTGTTTTTGCACAATAAATCTCATATTTACATTTTGTACAATCAGCTGTATGCAGTACTTGCCTCTTTTTCTAGATCTCCAGTGGTGACAGTAAATCAAACTAACAGCAGCGAGCAGCAGAACAGCAACAACTATTCCTATTAAAGCACCTGGAGACAGACCTGAACCTGGAACAGCTGAACACAGACAGTCATTATTACTAGAGATCAACTGATAATCAACTGATAACTCTACCAATACTTCTAAATGACATTTACATATTTCTACTTTCAGTAGAAAGTTCTATGATATTGATTTATTCAATAAATGGCATCTATTTTATTTATTTTTTTCAGCTAAAACAGTGGGGTTCACTTGAAAACTGACTAATATTGTGCATTTTTCTTTATTATTAACAATAGACTTCAAAATTGTAAAACTTGCAATGACAAAACTGTGAAAACTGTCTGTCACTTTGAAGTGCATAAGTTGATAGAGATGATCCACAATGAAAACATTTACTGAGAGCACTATTTCAAACTGTTTTCTAAAACTACTGAAGTGAAAATGAACTGAATGATTAAATGTTACTCACCAGTGACAGAAACACTGAAGCTCCTAATGATGCTGAATCTGCTGCTGTTGATCTTCAGTTCATAATCTCCAGAGTCTGTGTTTCTGGTGTTTGTGATGGTCAGAGATCCAGTCTGATGATCCAGCTTCAGTCTGTCTCTGAATCTCTCATCACACTGAACATCTGTACAGATCTGACTCTGATCTCCAATTATTTTAGCAATGAGAGTGTCTTTAAAATACCACATCATAGCTTTTGATTTTCTTCCTACACCAGGATCAAAAGTGACAGATTCTCCCTCCTCCACAGACTTTCTCTTCATTTTATTTCGTTCAGCAGCAGAAACACCTGAAACACAAACCAACAGGTGATTGGAGGATCTTTTGGGGGGAAAGACACATGAAAAATAAAATAAAACATGAGGATATGAAAAAAAAAAAAAAGGATATGAAAAAAACAAAACAAAACATACTTTGACTTTCAGTTTGAAAAGGAACATTTATCCACATTCTGTAATTATGAATATATTTTAAGTCAAGTCACTTTTATTTATATAGTGCTTTATACAATACAAGCTTTTACATCAAAACTTCTGTATTTTGATTTCTGGATGATGAGAAACTGTTCAAAACAATACTGAGTGATAATAAAACAACTAACCAACGGAAGAGCAAAATGTGTTTAAAGAGGACAAATCATGCTTTTTTTCATGTTCATCTTTCTTTAGTGTGTAATGATGATGTTTGAGGAAGAAAAAGCTCTGCAAAGTCCCTCCAGCGGGAATTATTCTCTATATCAGATCCCAGGGATTGCACATACTCAGATATAAATGTATAGTATAATGCAATGTAAGTCGCTTTGGATAAAAGCGTCTGCCAAATGTGTAAATGTATAAAAGTATATATGCTCTAAGTAAGCGGTAGACCAATTACAAAACACTGGGACCAATCAGAGCAAACTGCGCTTTTTGGAAGGCAGGTTTAAATGAAACGGAAACTAACACAGAGCATCCAAACAGGGTGAAAACAGGCATTGTAGTACTGTAAAATGATAAGAAAAATAATGTTTTTACAGGTAAAGAAAAAAAAAAACTCTGAATGTCAATGCAAAATAATTCAATAAACACATTTTTGATGTGGTTTAAATGTACAAGACTTGTTTTTAAACATAATGACTCACCAATGACAATAACACTGAAGATCTGTTCACTGTCGCTGATGCCACTGCTGATGATCTTCAGATCATAATCTCCAGTGTGTGTGTTTGTGATGTTCATGATGGTCAGAGATCCAGTCTGATTGTCCAGCTTCAGTCTGCCTCTGAATCTCTCAGTTCCTTCATTACACTGAACATCTGTACATGTTTCACTTTTTCCATTGATTTGAGCGATGAGAGTGTCATTAAAATACCATCTAATTCTGTCTTCTTGGTTCATTTCAACACCAGTGTGTAGAGTGACTGAATCTTCCTCTATCACAAACACTCCACCTGCATCAACACCAGACACACATGAAGAAATGAGCAGTTAATTATAAGCCAATGAAAATTACACAACAGGAAAGTGCAGTGAAAGGAACAGTACATGAAAAAAAAAATCCATAAAAAATTATACATGGGAATCAGTTCTACATTACTATAATATTGAAGGTTAAAAGTAACTAATTTGTATACAAACACTTAAATTAGTGGAAGTTAAGTAAGTTTTTATAATAATAAAGTTAAAATACTAACTTTACAATTATGTAATTATATTTATACTTTTTTTAAATACGTTATTTAAAAGGTGGCAAAACTTGACGTTTATATTCAAAGCATTAAGCTAAATATTGAAGAACATTATAAATTATAACAAATGTGTAATATGGTGCATATATTTAGCAATTCAGTTTTATTATAGCTGACTAACGGGTTATGGTCACTGAATGTTTTTTCTGAGGTAAAATGTGACGTTAAGTGACATTTCTTACAACACTGATTGAGCTATTCCATTAGACAGGATACAGATTTCGGTAAGGTGTACTGTATTTTTCAACATACCTTTAGTTGTTAATTCATGTTTATCACGCTGTAACTGGTATTAAAGCGGAGGAGATTATCAGTTCACGAGTTTTCTTGATCTGAGGCTACAGCCATCTGTCACGCCACATTAAACAGCGCCAAAATGGTTATTTTTTGAATTTCGTAATAAAATGGACAGAATTTGAAATCTGAGACTTTGTTTCATATCAAAAGTAATAAAGCACAAAGCTTATTGTCATTTATAGGATGGGAAGAGTGCTACAATGTTCTATTCATTTATCAACGGATTCTTGGGATTTAAGTATCGATATCAGTTCGTAAAAATGAGAATCGATTCAAATTGAGAAATCAATATTTTTTTACCCAGCCCAAGCGGCTACTGAACATTACACATTCTTTCACCATCGCAATGTCTGTTAAATGTGCTAGTATTCAAAGGTGCCTTTGTCTCTGTTGCACGAAAAAAAAGGAAAAAAAAAATAAAATAAAATAAACACTTCCGCTTAGAGTCTGAACTTTACAATTAATGCAGCCAATTTGATAAACTCCTAGTAAAGCACTGAGTTATTTGTTGATAAATACAAAAATGTTTCATAATTCATGAAATACTTTTTTGTACTATGTGTCATATGTCATTTTTGGCTTTGACTATAATTTTTACGTTTTCATACAACTTCACAAAACATGCTCCAATTGTGGAAAATGTCCCATTATTTTTTACAGCTGATTCTCACGATTAAAATGAGTCTATTGCGTTGATCACGAGATATTCCTCACAGAATTATGACACACAAAACTCCACAGGCGCACATGTACAGTAGCCTAAATTGCTAGCCTTTGGAGGCCCGAATTAAATCTATTTATTTACATTTTTGGACTAAACCGTTCAGTTCTTATAGATTAGTTTTGCTATTGTAAAACAGTGTGTTTCACTTCTCTTTGAAACACGCAGCACAATCAGACTATATACTTTTGCAGTCTTAACTGTGATTTGATAAGAGTGTGATAAGAGCCTTATCGCACTTTCATTTTTACTAAATTTGACAGATACTTTGCCAAAGCAATGGTGCAGAACAACATTAGGGACATTTTTGTGTAATTACAAGAAGTTTTAAAATATTTTCAGCTTATTATGATATGAAACTGTGGCGGCACCGATAAGACTATGGTGGTATGCCAAAGTGTAGGCAGTTGAATAACTCAAAAATGCTTCAACTAGACAATGTAATGTAACGTCTGGACTCTGGACCAATCAGATACACAATTATTTATTATACTCAATGAACAGAAACTCTCTCCCTCAAAGTTCTGTGAACCCATCCCCCTAAAACTGCAACTAGCATCCTTAAAGTAGCTAACACACAGGCAGAACTAGGTGTCCTGTTACA